>NC_141104.1:19351540-19506540 GCF_041138505.1 Cibotium barometz
TGCTTTGTCGCCCTCTGTTGTAGTAGGGGAAATTCTGTTGGGGTTTCTTGTAGGGTTGATCTTTAGGATTTGCCTCAGGGTAAGATCTCTTTTGAGGCTTAGGTTTGTCAGTCCTCAATTCTTTCACAAGGGGCTTTTCTCATATGAGAGCATTTGTAATGAGCTTGGCCTCATTGCTTCAAGATAGGAATCTAAGGGTTCATTTAACCCTTGGCAAAAACGAGCCACTTGCTAGGAAGTAGTCATAGCTAGGGCATACTTTCGAAGAGTGATAAATTTGGAATAGTAGTTCTCAAGAGTTAAGCTGCACTGTCTAAGACAAAAAAACTCATTCATCTTCATGGATTCATGGGATGGGGGAAGATATCTTTCCTTCATGGCTTGCTTGATGTCTTCCCACGTTTGAGAATTCTCAGTGACTCCCTTGTCACGGCACCAGTGTTTCCACCAGAGTTTAGCATCTCTGATGAGGCGAAACCATGCAAGCATAGACTGATTTGCTACTCCAGTACCGGCGGGCGGGCAGAGAAATAATCGTCCATCGCTTCAATCCAGACTTCAACATCCTTCTCAATCTTTGAACCTTCTCCTTTAAAGGAGGGAGGTTGCATTTGCTTGAGCAAGAGCTTCTTCTCCTGGATATTAGTGTAAAGCGCATTGGGAAGTGGAGGGTGATCGTCCTGGCCATCATTGTAAAAACAATTTTAAGATTACAAGATTCATTCTTGCACGACACTTATTTTGGAGAGTAAAACATTGAAATCATTTTATTTCCAAATATTTACAAGGATGAGTTTTATTACAAAGATCTGAGACTAATATAATTAGTCTTATTTACCATCAAGGGAAATTCCTAAGCTTGACTATGACATAAGGGTAGAGCGGTCCACATAGGTGAAATATGGGGGTTCCGCTGTAGTTTCTAAGACTCTAAAATCTGATGGTAAGGGTGGTAGACTCTGGATTGGGGTAGGTCCCAACACAGCTACTCTATCAGCAGCGCGAATCCCATCTATAGTCACAGAGGTGTCGGCTCTGGGGGTATGACGAACCAAAATAAATGGATCATCTTCAACTTTTCAATCCAACGAATCCGCTTTAGGTCGATGGTAAGGTTCCCAATTCGATCTGCTTGGATGAAGAAATATCTCGGCCCACGACTCTAGAAATCTCTATCCCATCCTCTTTCAATACGAGAGAAATGAGGGAGGGACATCTTCTCTAGTATCTGCACCATGGTGTCACGGAACTTGAAATTTGAGGACTGACTAAGCAGTCTCGAAGATGCATTGGAAAACTAGAAACTTCGAGTAGGCATCTTCCTCTTGCTACAATCATTCAAACATCAATTCAACTTGTTTTTTTAGTAGGATGTTTTTATTAATTAGAATTATGTTAGGTAAAACATTCATTGCAAAACAGTTCTTAAATAGCAAATCCTAAGAGCTAAGATCAGCTATGATACCAATTGTAAGGTTTCCCCCTTCTAAAATAGGGGAAACACTTAAGATAGTCCACCAAGTCTTAACTTGGAAAAAATTTCCTATTCATCTCGACACCTTGACCATGTGGAGATTCAAGGATATGATTCATAGGTAAGACCTAGTCTTATCCCGCAAGGGGAGCGTGATCTTCTAAAATTCAAATCACCCATAGGGTAATTGATTCATAGGTAAGACCTAGTCTTATCCCGTAGGGGGAGCGTGATCTTCTAAAAATCAAATCACCCATAGGGTAATTAATCATAAATTGGGCAACTACTAGACTTGATTTCTAGAGGCAATGCTTTTTTCCTCATCCATGCAAGGCACAGCCGCTGCCGCTGGCCTAGTCTTCTAGAATAGAGTTGCTCAAGAACCTATTTATCTAGCGTAGGGCTTTCACTTAATCTGTTGGAAAGCTACCCGACTAATCGGGTCCACCCGTCGGTAGGATGGTTCCGTCGGGGCATTCCATCCTCCCACTTTCCACCCCATTCATGCGTCAATTTGTTTTCTAATTAATCCTACCACATTGTTGACATAAATAAACATGTTCCTTAATTAAGGCCCTTTTCACAAGGTTTGTTAAAATAGTCTTTTTCCACAATACAATAATGCCAAAGATAAGACATATAAAAAAAAAAGTTTATACATGAATCAATTTCATACAAGCCAAACCAGCTCTCTTATTCTTTTCCTTTATACTACTGATGATCTAGAATTCGGCCTTCCAGCCTTTACATGCTAGGCAAAACCTTACGGGACCATACACCTCATCACATTGGCAAAACCTTACGGGACCATACACCTCATCACATTGGCCCGCTGTTGGCGAGGACTCAAGCCAGGGCCTGTTGCCCTCTCAGGCTCCATCGCTTGATCCTCCCGCCCCTCAGAGGGATGTCTGCACACTAGGGTGGGCTTATTCATCGCACTAGCTTGGGCCCTCAGAACTAGAGAGCATCATAATCTCTCCCCTCAATCAACGAACCTTATTCTCCCAATGGTATGAGGGATACCTTGGGCCATTCCCGGGCTTTGCTAATGACACCGCCCGGCTACACAAGCACGGAACGAAGTTAGCGTCGAAGCCAGGAAAAACTTGCACTCTTTAAAGATAACAATTTTAATGCAATTCATTGAATACAGCATCACTCAATTCATTCAATGCAATTCATTGAATACAGCATCACTCAATTCATAACTTCATACAATTTTATGTCATTATTAAAAGAAAAAGATACACATTTATTAACACTAATATTTAAAAAAACTCTTCTTTAAAAGATGGCCAAGCTAACCTGGCTACCATTTCCTTGAGGAGCTTGTAAAGGGAGGGTTGGAGCCGCATCGGGAGCATCTTCTCTAATCTCATAGTTGCGTGCTCCTCCCGAGGCAATATTCTGACGTTTTTGGGAAGGGGCCATCTTGGACGTCCTCTTGTAGGGCTCGCTGTCATGGGCGAAACGCTCCAGTGAAATCTCAATTCTGAGATTGTTTTCTCACTGTATGAGCAAAAGACCACAACGCATGAACCCTCTCCAAGGCAAAAACCTCTTGCTAAAGTCCACGCAAATGGGGAGGGATTGTGAGATGTCCTTAACACAAAAATGTTTTGCTGAAGGGGAGAAGGGCTACTGTAAGTCTCTTCACACGGGGTGGTGGGGGGGCTATACTACAGCAAGTACACTGCACTGGGACAGACGGTGGTACGGACAGCGGCACAACAGAGCATAAGCTACGCAAAAATGCGTGTTGCCCATGGAGCACCCCGGTCGGGGGTTTATATAACTATGGGGTATGGTTATGTGCACTCCGCAAAGCAAGGACAAAAGGACGGTGTACCAACAAAGACTATAGACCAGTGGCCTTCATGGCCAGTGGAAAAGGTACGGTGTCGGTTAACAGGGAAAGGAGTGGTATGCATGTACCTTATCTGGTCATGGGTAGCATGGGTGTCCACATAGCGGTACGTATGAACCACATAGTGGGCGGTCATCCTTTGGTTCTTGTGCAGCCCAAGTTTGCATCATTATTAAAAGGTTTAAAGGTTGTGGCTTTTAACTAAAAATGACTGAAATTTGCGTATAAGCTTGATCCGGTGTCCGTTTTGGATGCTGTAAAATCCTATATTAGGAAAAATCTCCATGCATATTCCAAATTTGGGCTCAGAATTTGAAGATTCTAAGTAGAAATGACTCATTTAATAAAATCATTGATTTTTATACCATAAAAACTCATAAATTTATCTATTACATGGACATTTGGGTGAAAGCATGTGTAGGTGGTACCAAAAAGGAGTGTCTTGGACACTCCTTTTAGCCACCCCTTTGGGAGGAGAAAGAGGCTTAATGTCGAGGAAGATTCGGATGAACTGGAAGGGAATTATTTTTATGAACTGGATTTTGATATTGGATCTCATTGGTTGACCAGGTGGTCCTCTTCAACAAAGAGTCCGGATGATAATTTTTGTAAAACAATGGACTGGATATTTTGGAAGATTTTGATCAGTAATATTATGGTTTCATTGAAAAATTATTTTAAAGACAGCCGAATTTGTTAAAAAGGCAACTTTATATTGGGTGTGTAAGTGGTGTGTCTACCTTGGATTTTGCTTGAAGCGCCCGGCGGCTAGGGGGCTTAGGGACTCTTTTCCTTGTTGGTACCTGGGCTAAACATAACCAAAATTTTATAAAGGAATCCCACCAATACAGTGGTTGGGCGGTTGGCTAATAGGCTGGATCGGGGGATTTCTTCGATACAAATAGTTAGGATTAAGTTACGTTAGTTAGATTAAATCCTGGGAAGATCCTTGTTCTGTGGGAGGGAATCAACGGCTGTGGCTCACTAAAGGGGGGAAAAAGTGGTGATTCTATGGACCAAGTGCAAGTCTCTTCCTTGATCTGACTGTGTGACTTATGAGTTCGGTCAGATTAGTTTGGTTAGTTAAGACCTTGACTTGTCAGATTAATTCCGCGATAGATGTTTTTCTTGGTGGAATCGCCTGTGCCTTCCTTTGTGAGGGAAGTTTTTTCGGTTTTGGAGGAACCGTCGAGCTAGTCTCTTGTGTCTGGACATCTGTGGGCGAGGCCCCGAGTGTGAATCCCTGCCCTGCACGAGAGGCCGACGGTGCTTTTGCCGCCGTTCGGTGCCTCCCCGGAGGGGGCAATCGCCGTGGAGGGGGCGGGGGTCTCACAGCTGGTATCAGAGCTTTGTTGTAAACTAAGAAGGAAAAGTGAATTTTATCAAAAATTAATAATAAAAAACTTAGAAAGAGCATTTACGTATTGTGTTTTTATTCCTTAAGCTTATGCAATGGACACGAGTCTTATGTAGGCCCAGAGGGAAATATGTACATCCCTATAAGTATATCTGACCTTTTGGTGTGCCAACAGGGAAACAAGGACCTCATAGAGTCCTTGAGAGTTCAAGAGCTCAAAAGAAGCCAACTGTGACTTAATCTCTAAATGTGATAAGACGGATTATTTTTAGGAGAGTTAGAGTCAATCAAGGAAATATAGGTCAATATGTGGATTTCCATGGTAACCTCTTCAACCTTACCAACACACGAAGGGATACAAAGAGAAACTACAAGTTTTTGGATGTACCCCTAGTCAACAGGTGCATCTTGCTAGTGATTAGAAGACACATGCAGATGAGGATCGTAACATATACATCCTGAGAGTGACCAAAAAAGTGAGAAAGACAAAAAGTTCTAGTAAGGGGGAGATTTACCACCAACACACACCTAGAACATAGGAGTTTAAGGCTAAGTAAAGTGACAACCTTGAGACTAGGAAGCATAGCAGCAAGGGGATAATTTTCTTTTTACTCTACTAGGGAAAGAAATGGTAGACTCGAAGTTGAGGTGAGGCTTCCCTCCACATTAGACCTAATTCAAGAGAAACATTTAGATTCCCCATAGAGGGATGAGAATCATTAGGAAATAACCTTTTGAAAGAACCAGGTTGATAACCCCAAGTGAACCAATAGTGTAAATTCAGTTAAGACAAGGAACCACAAGAGAGTTAAGAGCTAAGACAATAGGGCCTCAAGCGTACCAAGCTCACATAGCACCAGTATATAAATACTTGATGATGCATTCAAGCTTTGTACCCTTGAACAACCAAGAGAAGCATATTTTGGGGTGCCAACCTATGGATATGCTAGATCATCCTATACACAAGTTCCTCCAAGAGAATGGAACCCAGGCACATGGCCTTTGAGCCAGTTATAGTACTATCCAAAGACAAGATTCATAACTCACATAACCCAAGAAATAAGAAACTCACATAACTCGAGAAATAAGAAACTCACATAACCTGAGAAATAAGAAGAAATATCAATGATGTTTTGGCATTAATCAAACCAAAAATAGGGACTTAAGGGAGGAAGTAGAATATAGTTATCCTAGGATAAGACCCTCTCTCATTAACTAAGTTAATTTTGAAGTTTGATGGAATGGGAGATCCCTGCAGCCATCTAGAAGATTTCAAATAGATATGTACCTCAAAAAGGTGGAGTGATCCTCAAACTAAGATATATAATTTTGGTTTAACTTTAGAAAGTCACATTGTGCTCTAGTTTCAACTACTAGAGGATTCCCAAAGAGAAACCATGGAAGACTTGGAGCTAGCATTTACAACACAATTCTCTAAGATGGGTGTCAAAAGCATAAATTAGTAACTCAACTTTACCAATTCAAATAACTTGAGCATGAAATGGCAAGAGACTACATCAACCGTCTCAAGAATGTGAACATAGTAGGTGCCCTATTGAGGAAGAATTGAGCCAAACCACATGTTGCATTATATACTGTTCTGGGCTACCACACCTCCAAGAAGGAACTCAATGCATTCACCTAAGGGAAGAGTAATAGAACACAACTGTCGTAGGGCACTTACCAATGCTTTGAAATTGTATCCCTGGAGGCCTCCAAGCTTGCTTGAGAAGCTCCAATTCTCCAAGCTCCACCTCCACGCTGTCCACTGTAGAGTCGCTTGCACCACCACACAAGGCAATCACTCTCTCTCACTCTTCGACACACGCATGCAACAAACAAGTATAGAAGAGGCACAAGTGCTAGAATGCTCTCTCTCAATCTCTTTATTCACACTTGGGCGCTCAAAACTTATTTAACTAAGGCCTTGGGTGGCCAATATCTCATAATGTATAACTTTATAGTGCCTTTGCATGACACTTATTAATGTCCTCAAATGGAGATGCATATTTGTTAATCCACAATGGGATTAACATCCCCCCTACGTAATGTAGGTTCTGCCCTCATAACCTGTCACCAAGGTTGAAAGACCTGGTCGCCAAACTCATGAGACGATAGAAGTTACGGTGTGATTGAAGCTTTTTGAGGGTTCTTCTGAATGCCGAGTGTGATCTCTAGAACCCGGTGTCGACCATGTCTTCGAATGTGACATGCATATAGGAAGGAAGAAACCTTAGGTGATGATAATACAACATCATGCCTCTATCATCAGAGGGCCCTTGATTCATGTCAAACTGTAGCTACTCAGCATCATACCCATCATACCGTTCCTTGGGTCGATTTATCAAGACCATAGCAATTTCAGGAATCAAAAGCTAGCCATTATTGCGGGCCCGAGATACAGTGTCATGCCTGTATCCAATTCAACATTTGCTTTCTTTGTTCTCTTATGTTTGTAAATGTGGCTGGCATGAAGATGGGAAAGTTATAATAGACATGTGAATCCCGTTGCTTGGCCTCTTGAAACTCTAAAGGTGTCCATCTTCTCTTTAATGGCATGTACAAGGGATCCACTCGTTGAGGTGGTGGCGCACACATATATTCATGGCTGTATTCTGGGATTGTGAGGATGTCTTTTCTCTAATCTAGCTGTATATTGAAATCTTCCAGCTTGGGGTTTGCATCATCTATGATAATTGTTGTATACCCCTCTCTTGTGTGGACTGGGTGAGCCTTACTCCACCTGCGGGAGCAATAACTAATCATAAATGTGACCATTTTCATTTCCAACAGATCGGCTAATTATGGATTTGCTAACTTGGTGTGTTGTGCCATGTTAGACCATAAAGTGCCCTCTCCAGCCAAAGGTAGCAATTCTTCTAATTCCAAGAAAGGTGTTCAGAAAGGGTACGGTACATAAGGTTGCTTTGTTGATGTGATATCTGAGTATGCTTCTGGTAAAATCTATTCAAATTGTGTTATTTACATTAACACCTTGAACATAAGTTTTGGCTTTAGTAGTGGATTCCCAGCTCTTATGAATCCTTCATACTCTACACCAGACAAGGACTCTAGAATAGTATCATCAGTAAAAGATTTAATGGTGTCTTATGGGAGAGTGTGACGTAACTCCTGAGTTTTCCATGGGGGAGACGGGTCAGGTGTGCCGGTACCTCCTCGCGGGTGAGAGTGTTAGTGGGAAATTCTAAAGGTTGAGAAGGGAGAGTAGAAAAAATGTAATCTGCTTGAGACTTGTTATTAGTAGGCGGAGCATTAGGATACGGATTAAGTAATTTACTGGGGACATTAGAATATACGGGGTAAGTAGGGTTAGATGATGAACTTGAGGTCTCTTCCTGACCATGGCTTGCACTTGGGGGTGGTGGCTAGGTTTGTGTAGCTTCATAAAGTCTTGGAGCTCAGTTATATCCTCATGACTTATGGTAGGATATTCAATATGTGTTTTATCAAAAGTGTAACAAATGTTGGTTAACATAGATTCTAAATGTTTGTAGATATTATGATATAGTTTTAGAATACCAAAAGGATGATATAAAGAGGATTCACATAGGTTTAAGTGCTGGTGAGTATTGTATACCTCTAGCCACCCATGGTTATTATCCATTGATAACTCTAGGCTATAACCTCATAGTTGCCAGTGTGTCAGGAATATCATCTGGAACAAACAAGTCTAATTTTTCAATGCTATTGTCTAGGATTTCAAAGTTTTGGAGCACCCAACACCAACTACAAAGGTTTAGCACAATTGGGTGCAAGGGATAAAAGTAAATATCTTGAGGATCAGTTAATACTATGTCCCCCCGAAAAATTTCCATTATGATAGTGGGATCAGTATATCACATTTGGTATTTTGCTTAATGAGTTAGTTCTCCTAGGATTAGGTCCTTAGACAGGTTTATATAAGATTGAAGCAATGAGAGGGTTAGTGTAGACATAAAGAGAGTAAGAGTTTGAGGAGGGGCTTGAGGAGTTACTGGCAACAACTGACCTATCTCCGAGGCTTGCTCAAGGAGTAGGCACATCTCATCTGTTGGTTCTTATCATTGACTTTGTTCTTGGATGGTCAGTTGACATTCCAATTCTTGGATGCGTGAATCCTTGGTGCTCATAAGGTTTGAAATCGTTGTTTCCCTAACCATCTTGGCAGCATCTAGCTCCTCAAAGCACCTTGTTTCTTCTTCTTGCACCCGTTTTGGAAGTAGCCTCTCTTCCCTAAGCTTCAGTGATCCTTTGAAGTCTTTTTGCAGCCAATTTTTGACTACCTTGTGGGTGACTTGCGTTGATTTTGAATCGGGTAGTGAACAAACTCATGGCAATTTTAGGGTCTTACCATTAGGTAGTTTATGATGGGATCCTTGGGATGGACTGGTTAACCACCACAAACAATGCTAGTATTCGCTGTAACCAGGGTAGTATCACTTTTAAAAAATGAGCACAACCAAGTAGTATTAGTTTAGGGGAAGACAGGTAAAACTAAGTCTAGGGTAGTCAAAGCAAAACATCTTCTCAAGGGAGCACATAATGGACAACAAGTTTTCCTTGTTAAGCTCAACCGGGAGTGATCTACATCAACACTTGGAACATCAACTTGGGCTTTATTAGAGAATTCCCATCTTCGATCATGCTCTCATATTTTGCAGCTAGAACTGTATGCAAAACATTCTCCATTAGTGAAAGGCAGTACATCATCAATGGGATTGGGAGCACGTACCTCATCAAGTGGCCGTTGGAGAGATAAGGTCGTTGTCGGCAACTCCTCGGGGTCTAGAGGGTTAGTGGGAAGATCCACAAAGGGTAAAGAGAAGCGTGAAAATATGCAAACAGCCTTAGTTTTGTTAGAAGGAGTGACACTTGGATAAGGATTTAAGAGCTTACTGGAGAGGGATGGAAAAACAAGATAAGTGATTGATTGGGATGATCCTGGGGCTTCTTCTGGTGGTTTCCCTGAACTGGGTAGTGGGTGTGGAGGTTTAACTATTTTCATAAACTCATGGAGTTCTATGATTTCATCTGTGGCTATATTTGGATATTCAATGTGAGTGAGATCAAAATCATAAAGAACACTCATTAACATGGCCTCTAGATGTCTATGGATGTTTCTATAGAGTTTTATGATACCTAAAGGATGATACATTTTGAATTCAGAAAGGTTTAAGTGCTGATGTGTAGCATAAACTTCCACCCACCCATGGCATACTATCCATTGATAGCTACAGGCTATAACCTTGTAGTTTGCCGGTGTGGATGGCATTGCATCTGGCATGAACAAGTCAAGTTTATCAACACTGTCATCCAAGATAGCCAATTGTTATAACACCCGACACCAACTATGTAGGTTTAGCATGACAGGATGTAACTAAAAAAACAAGATATCATATGGGTTAGTAAGAACTATATCTCCCCTTAGGATTCCCATGATAATTGTGGGGTCTCCATCCCTCTCCGTGTTTTGATGTATTAGTGTAAGGTCTCCTAAACTGAGATCTTCTCTTGATGAGTTGTCGTGTAACTCGTCAATTTGCTCTTGACATTGAGGATGTTCCTGGAGGGAGAGCATTTGTTCCAAATCCTAGATTCTTTGATCCTTTTTGTTGAGAGAATTAGTGTGTCTGAGGAGGGGCCCGAGTAGTCACCGCCACAAGGATCCTATCTCCAAAGCACGCTCGATGAGTTGTCATAACTGGTCAATTTGCTCTTGCCATTAAGGATGTTGCTGGAGGGAGAGAATTTGTTCCAAATCCTAGATTCTTTTATTCTTTTTGTTGAGGAGGGAGAAGATTGATGCTTCTCATGCATCCCGAGCAATCGCCAACTCTGTGTATCTTCTCTCAGCCTCTTCTTTTGCAATGCTATTAGCACTGGCTGGCCTTGAACTTCTTATAATTGCACCAATCGACCTTGTGCCAATGTTTGGCTTGTGTTAAGTTGTTTGTGGACATGTTCAAGGACCTACTAGTGGTTCACAATCATCTGCTCCATTTGCAATGATTTGGCATTGATGACCTCATTGAAGTCTTTGATCTTTTCTACATGTGCCTTGTTTAGTTGTTCTCACTCTACCTAGAGGCTTGCCACCTTTTGTTCTAAGATAGCAATTGTTTCCTTGGCCTGAAAGGTGGTGTGTACTTCTCTCAGCTATTGTGTGTGCTGTAGCTCTTTTTCTTTGGTGTTTACCACTTTGCTGAAGTTGTTCTTTTGCTTGTTCTAATTGAGCCTTGAGCTCCTCATTTTCCTTGGTGGTTTGAACTATTGTCTTGCTAATTAGTTTATTATGCCCTTCCATCGTTGTTATTCTTTCCTCTTGCTCTTCGGATTAAACTTTTGATGATTATCTCCTTATGTTTGGTGTCAGCAGCAGCAGGCGGTATAGCTAATTGATCTTTGAGAGCTGCTTTGCTCATGTGGCTGCATGCTATGCTTTGCACTTTCTTGGCTAGTCATTCCCACTCACTACCTCTTCCTTGTGCTCTTTGGCACCACATTTCTCAACCAATCACAGATCTAACAAGTAACCAAATCATGCATATAAGTTTGGCTATTGGGTAATAAGCCATAGTCTTGGTCAACTTATTTACTATCTTACTAAAGCAATTTGGCATTTTTAACTCCAAGACATTTAGATAATGGAAACTAGAAGTTAATCTAGATATCTATTTTTTACAACAGCTGCGAGGATTTATTTTATGTGCATAAAGAGAATGCTCCAGTGTGATGCTTCACATCTTCAAGCACAAGTCATGAATTAGTTTGATCATAAGTACGACCATCCTTGCATTTTATTCTAACAAAGGTAACTCAAATCACACTCAAAGGTTCCCCTTTTTTTAGGAAATTTTGAGGAATCGATTATGAGCAGTAAGGTTTTATATACAAGCTCTTCTTCATGGTAAGACAGTATGGTCTTTCGTCCTTTATAGTCTTTAATAAAGAAAATATAATCCTTTCACTTTCATGCTGAAAAATACTAATTTAGTCAGCCCACAAAGTGTTTTTCCTTGCATAAATAGAGGGGAATTTCTTAAGGTATTCTAAAATTATCTTATCTCATGTGAGATCCAACTAGTTAAGGTTAAAAAAGGGATATGCAAATGAAACCCTTGCTTTGATGCCAACTATATGACCCCTACCCTGACACTCTATTAGCGGAAGTCAATTCTAAGGGAGGTAGAATATCTTACTTAAGGTCTCTCCTACAACTATCTCCATGATTGGCTATATCCTAGTAGCTCCCTGAGGTTCAAGTGGCAAAAATCCTCTTAAAGAGAAATGTAGGGTATTCCTCCAAGGAATTCTAAATCTTAATGCCACCCACCTGACCACTAAAGCTATGGATCCAATGTTTCAATCAAGGTTGTTGGGTTTGTGCCCAAGTACAAGGGAGATAATTGTAGGGCCCCCTATCCAACATGGTTTGTTTAAAGTTACAGACATACTTTGAAAAACAGACACACCAATAAAAATTTACTTTTAATAACTTCCATTGAGAACCACTTCAATTTTTTTGCTTTTTTATTTTTCTCAGTACCGTCATGAATACCATCTCAAGATTATACATGCCAATAGAGATTGCTTCGAGCCAACTGCCTTAGGTTAGTATGTGTTGCACCATATCCAATTTTGGACTAAAAATGAGAAGATCAACGACGACAAGGAATCATTTTAAACACGTGTCTGAGGTCATAGGATTCCACAAAATCATAGAACACCCACGATGCCACTTCTTCTAGCTAGGGTTTGACATAGGGAGCATAGTACACGCACGATGCCACTTCGATGCTCCTCTCTCAGCCATGTTGGGATCACCCTTGTGTCCTTACCAAGGAGGGTCACAACCTTAGAAGTTGGCCCACCCACATGAGCACCACTCCAGATGAACCCATATGAACGGCAATTCACATGGCTTTCACCACACCACTGTCGGGGGTTCCCAAGAATGTAGCATATAATCAGCCTATAGCCAATCTATTGCACCAATCATTACTTTCAACAAAAATGGGAGAAACCATTTTCTTAAACAAGCTCACCACCATAATAATGATTATTCCATAATTCATGCCCTATCAGTTCACATCAAAGATCCATAACAATGATCATTTCATAATCCATCCCCAATTAGTTGTGCAAGTCACATCAAACTTCCATGACACCCTTTTTTAATGAAGTTTCCCAAGCTTAATTACTATGAGGAAATTTCTACATACAGCAAACAAAAACACCATCAGGTAGCCCTTCTTTAGCACTTGCACTAACCTATCCCTAACAATCCTTATGAGCCATTTTATGGAAAAATAATGACACATAGAGGGGCCATATAATCAACCTTATCCTTAGAGACGAGTTGAATACTGTGGTCATACACTGGGGGCCCTAATCTTATGTTCCCCTAGTGGGACACATAAGACATGGGCCCAAACATCCCGTAATGCCTTCCAAGTTATTACATCAATCAATCATGGGAAGACAATCATTCTTAATTAGATTAAACATCTCTTGCTAGACATAGGTTTATGAAAGTTCTAATCTTTCTCATATTCTACAATTGTGGCAGTAAACCATACCTAGAAATGTCATCATGATCAATCCTTTTAAAAAGTTTTCCAATGGCACAAACACATCACTTTTCTTCATCTCAAGTTGAAACCTTCAAGGACTTTGTTCAATAGAATAACCACATTCTTTTTCTAGGAATAATCCTAATGAGAGTTTCTCTTGCCTGGTTCATCCGATGCCATTTCCTCATATCTATCTTTCCTTAGGGTAGGTCAAGTTTAGGTCCAGATTAGGGATCTATTTCAGACATTAGTTCTAATAGTTTCCTCGAATCAATCTTCCTTTTCACAGTAGGTCTCCTTAAAAACTTTCTCAATTGACTGGATTACATACTTTAGACCCTCCACTATTTCTTTCAAGATTTAGGACCCTAAGAAGTCACCTTGGTTGGTCATGCCCTTCATTTCATACTGGGCTTTGCTTCAAGAGCTTAGGCCAAGTACTTCTCTTTTACAAGAGTATCGGTTCATTGTGAAGAGATTCACAATGGTGGTCAAGCGCCTACTTGTTCTCGTGTGAAGGAGAAGAAGATTAGGTGCTTAATATCACACACAATCACAAAGAGAAAGTGCTCAACATGTACAAGAAGATAATCTTGTTTATTAACTTGCTCAAATATAACTAGGCTCTCCCTCTTATATATGAGAATGAAGCATAATGTGCCTTTATATAGGCATGGTCACCTAGGTTTAGGGTTTTCATCCCTAGGGTGACTTTACACATGCCCAATTTATCTGCACCCTTGTTCACATGCCAAGCTAATATTCTAACACCCCCCCTCAATGCTAGCCATGTCAATGCTCATGGCATAGACTAGGTGGCATTGGCTTACGTGGAAAGATTCTCCCCCTTAATCTATGAGTGGAATGCCTTTATAACATAGGCTTACAAGGATGTGTTTGGTGATGTATGTTTAGAAGAGATTCCCTGATGGAGGCCAAGAGGCATAGTTTGCCTCTTGGCCCATAGATGAAGTTGCATTTGGAAACTTAGAAGTGATGTGCCCACTTTGCTTACATTTGTTGCATTTCATCTTGTTGGGGTACTTTATCCAATAATTATTTGCATGGTGACCTTGATACATGGCCAAAAAACCCTTGGACATCATCTTGTATTTGACCAGTTCTTGCCACATATGAAAGCCCTCACCATTGAACTTCTCTATTTTCACCTTGGTGTCCGCTTGTGCCATTAGAGAGATGGAGAAGGTCTTACCACTTGTGTGTGCACAAGGGCAATGTCTAGTCTCCTTACAATAGGGTGGCTATAAGGACACACCTTACAATAGACCAAGTATGGTGAAGATGTGAGAAGTACAACAAGGTTCAATGGAATGAGTAAGAAACATACTAATTTCTAATGAAAAACCAACAAAAAATGGCAAACCTCAACCACTTTGGCTTATGGGGTGAAGACAATGGCTTATGGGCATATCATTGCTTCTTATTTTACAAGTTTGTCAAGATCTCAAATGAGAGAATAGAAGAAAGCTTGAGAAGTTACATTTATGGTGCCTCCAACTCTCATGTACCACCTCCAAAGCTAATGAAGAAGCATCTCTTCAGTGTCAAAAGACAATCTCTCTAAGGTTAGAGGCCACCATTGGTGTTTAAACAACAACACCATTAGTGCTTATGAGCACTCTCGGGAGTGTTGATGCACCCATGCTTGACATTGGCTTAATACGTTGGGGATGAAGTCCACTGCTTATGCTTAGCCTAGAGGAGGAGTGGCGTCTTCAGCAAGGCTAAACAGGCCTAAGGTGGGTGAGGCAAACACAAGCTGTATAGAGAGTATAGGAGGTACAACTAGCTATGTATACAAAACTAGCTGTGTAATGTTATGGCCTCAGCCCCTCAAACACTTCAGTTAGCATGTCAAACCACAACACCTTAGGTCCGTGAGGATATGCCAAGATGAACCCTTGAGCCCATTCGACCTCAAGGAGTTCTCCAAGCTGGATAGGTTTCAGATCCTATTTTTTAAGAAGGAAAGGTTGACTCAGCTAATCACCTTATTAGTGCCTAAAATCACCTTATTAGTGCCTAAAATCAAACCAGCAATGAACGTGATTAGTGAGACGAGTGCTTAGGATTGCGCCCATCTTTGAGATCTAGCTCATTCACGAACAAAAGATGACCACCAACCAATGATAAGAAGTTAAAAAGAACGTGTGGGAGGATCAAACCCTTTGATAACATGTGAAGAGATTCACAATGGGCTTGCTTGTGCTCATGTGAAGGAGAAGAAGATTAGGTGCTTAATGACACACACAATCACAAAGAGAAAGGGCTCAACATGTACAAGAAAATCTTGTTTATTAAGTTGCTCAAATACAAAACTAGGCTTTCCCTCTGGTATATGAGAATGAAACATAATGTGCCTTTATATAGGCATATTCACCTAGGGTTAGATCCCTAGGGTGACTTTACACACACCCAATTTATCTACACCCTTTTTCACATACCGAGCTAATCTTCTAATATTCATCTCTCATTTCATCAAATTTGGGAAAGGAAGAACACATAATTTATTATTTGTTTCTAAAACTTAAACCATCATTGTGAATGATTGATTGCTTCAAGATTCATAGAACCCAACCTGATTATTTTTAAATATCGATACTGGATTGTCATCAAGCTTAGCTTGTTCACCCAAGGGTTGCTTCAAAACTCTTGAGGTATCCTTACTCTTACTGAAACTTGCAACATAGTTAGAAACAAGCAAGATGATCCTAGAATAGCATTGACTACTCAAAAGAAGAGTAGTATTTAAGCTTTAGAACTAGTCGTGAGGGTCATTCTTACCCTAGTAATTTTTTATTCACTAGCCCATATGAAGGCCACTATAAATTGCTTTAGTTAAGGACATCACTTGAAAGATCATCTGTCGGTACTAGATTACAGGTCTTCCTATCTTAATGACCTTATATGATTAATATTAAGGTTTTTTTTAAAGAGAATGAGGGTTTCCTTTTTGGTTCCTATGGTTGTTTTGTCAACTTCTAGTTTCTTGCTCTCAAACAATATCATGAGAATTTCACCCTTTAGTTTTGAAAATACTTGCCCATATCTCTACATCATCAAAAGAACTATAAAATTGGACCTTAATCAAGAAGGTCTTAGAATGTTAACCCTTAAGGACTATACTTAATATTTGATTAAGTTTAGGATTTATTACAAGTTATCCAAGAGTCTTCCTTTGGGATCCCTTCTTGAATGATTTAACTCACAAAGAGGCATTGCATTCATGAAACTTCTATACATCAATGGAGTGTCTAAGCATTGATGGGAATCAATAGGGTATATCCAATTATTAATAGGGTATATCCAATTATCAATAGGATGCCCACTGAATAGAGTACCCAATGATTCCATAGAGTTGCTATACATTCAATAGTGTACCCACACCTCCAAGAAACATTTAAAGGCACACCCATGCATTTAATGTGAGTGCCAATCAATTTAAGGCAAACTAATCATCAATTATGAGTGCCCAACATCAAATAGAGTGGTCCAACATCAAGTACAGTAGTCTAACATCAAGTATGACTAACAACATTAACCTAACATCAAATATGAATGCCCAACTTCAAATAGAGTGAACCAATCTTCATTATGAATGCCCACAACAACAACCTAGTATCAAATATGAATGCCTAACTTCAAATAGGGTGAGCCAATGATCAATGTAAATGCCTAACATTAACCTAAATTCCTATTTAAATCACATGCTTAATCATAGTTTCAATCAAAGCATTGCATCATTAAACATCTCTAATCAAAATTATGGGCATTCTTTTTAATGTAAAATTTACACAATAATCGCATATTGAGAGCTTGATTTTACCACAATGGCTTGCATTGGGCACCATTGGCAAGCCATAGCCTAATTAGATTAGGAAGCAAGCCAACCATGCCATACGGCACCCAAGGGAGGGACTGTGGATCAAGCACAACCCTCAAGAAGCCTCCATGAAATAGGCACCAAAAATGCCCCTCATTGTTATGAGATTAATCAAGCTATAAATCAACCCTAGAAGCACAAATGGAAACAATGGTAAGCTTAGCAATTGAGGGACGAAGAGAACAAGTTGGTGGAGGGATGGAGTAGCAAAAAGCCTAACAAATTATTGCCAATTGAGAGGGAAAAATTGACCCCAATAAGGCATTACTATGCTAATCCATCGTTAAGGATTGATTAGCATATAAGTGAGGCAAGATTGGGAGCTTATTTTGAAGAGGATAAGCCCAAGAGGAGGCGAAGGAGAGGGAACTCTAATCCATCATTAGGGTTTGATTAGCATATAAGTGAGGCAAGTTTGGGAGCTTATTTTGAAAAGGATGATCCCAAGAGGAGGTGAAGGAGAGGGAGCTCTAATGTGCAAGAATGAGGGAGAGAGGTGCCAAAAATGCTTGCACAAGAAGGCTTATTCAAACTTAAGCATTGAATAAGTATAACCTTCCCCACTTCTTTACTCTCTTCTCCCTCACCCTCCACATTTGTGTGCCAAAAAAGTTTTTCAAGTGTGAGATCTCTTGCAACCTCATTAAAAATCTTAAAAATGTTTTTTCAAGTGTGAGAATCTTACAACCTCATTAGCTTCAAGTGTGAGAGCTCTTACAACCTTATTAGCTTCAAGTGTGAGACTTCTTATAACCCATTAGCTTCAAGTGTGAGAGTTGTTACAACTCTTCACATGTGCCAAAAAGTTTTTTCAAGTGTGGGGGTTCTTTACAACCTCGTTTACCTCCAAGGATATTATAATAAAGGTCTCACAAAGCCTAATTTGGCATACCTTAGCATATGGCATTATTTTTCGACTCTAAGGTCATAAATCTATTCAATTTCAAGGTGCACACAGCCAACTTTTTTTTTCATCAATAATTTATCATTCCCATGTCAATTGTTCCTAGTTGATGCACATGAACTATGGTTACAGGACTAGATTAAGAAGTGCATTTCTTTACCCCATTATGGATGGACAAGTTTCAATTTCAAGGTGCACACAACCAACTTAATTTTTTCATCAATAATTTATCATTCCCATGTCAATTGTTCCTAGTTGATGCACATGAACTATGGTTACAGGACTAGGTTAAGAAGTGCATTTCTTTACCCCATTATGGATGGACAAGTTTGGGGACCTACCTTCAAAATCCATAAATCTCAATATTCTTAAAATATTCAAAAAAAATTGATATGTTACATGACTCCATTTGGATCCAGACAACCACTCTCCAAGATTTTAATTGTCAGGCCTACTATTTGTTACCTACTATGTAAAGTTTCTTATCCCCTTTTTTTGTATACAGCCTTCCTTAAAACCCCCATCATTTTGGCAACCATGTACCACCTATACTTCTCTAATGGCCAAATTTTAGGCAATCACTTTGTGGTTTGGACAAGCTATATTTCTCTAGTTTTCCAAGAACATTATCTCCTGAAGTGAATTGAAAGCATAACTTTTTTCTTTATAGCTATGAAAAATGTTGGCTCTAGTAGGGATTATTCAAGCAAGAGAAGGGCTCCACATGAAAATATTTTGGTGAGCGACCAAACGCCTTATAGACTAGTAGCAATTCAAACCACACAAATTGATTTTGGTGAGTGACCAAAAGCCTTACAGACTAGTACTAATTCAACCCAAAGTGTGTGTGCAAACAATTGGATGCACATATGGTAGATTAAACCATTTAAAATGCATGTTTAAATTAACTTTCATGACAATGATGCAGTTTTAGATTTTACAATACCAAATTCTTTAAAATTGATGTTCTCCAAGGAGTTATCTTTCTATATTCATATCATGTTCGAAAATTTCCTTGCCCCCTTTAAAAGTGAGTGGTTAATATAATATGCTTGCACATCCATATGTATTCTAACAAAGAGGCATGTGCTTTCTAGAGAATGTGCTCTCTCTCTCTCTCTCTCTCTCTCTCTCACACACACACACACACACACACACACACAAAGGAAACCATATTTGGAGAAAGTCCAAGCAGCCATTAACTAGGCAAGTGGGCGGTCTATTGGGAGGGAAGGGCTATCACCTAGGGATTCCACCATCCCAATCCAAGAAGTGGATGACCATGTTCAATCTCTTATCTAAGGCCCAACTATCTCAAAGGACAAATTGTATTAGCATTTCTTTTGTTTAATGTTTTGGGGTCATTATTAGCCATTTTTATACATTGGTGTGGTCCCATGGATCATATATTGTATCCCATGGACGTCAATCCTCTCTCTCTCTCTCTCTCTCTCTCTCTCTCTCTCTCTCTCTCTCTCTCTCTCTCTCTCTCTCTCTCTCTCTCTCTCTCTCTCTCTCTCTCTCTCTCTCTCTCTCTCTCACACACACACACACACACACACACATGCGCACGCACGCACGTGCGTGCGCATGCAAACATTCACATGCATGGATATTTTACAAAAAGTTTTTAAAAAAGGAATAGTATAATCTTTGTGGTTGCACTACTAATTTGAATGCCCTAAAAAGCTTAATTATAACATCTCTTTGAATGCACAGCCTAATTTCAAAACAATCACAAGTGACTACATGTATATTTACTTTACAATATAGATGAAGATGTTGGTGGGACTCCAATGTCATTTCATGAAATCTTTGAGGTTTTCACTTTTTGAAAGTCATGATTAAATATGTTGGGTGGGACTTCAATGTCATTTCATGAAATCTTTGAGGTCTTCACTTTTAAAAGACATGATTAAATATGCTTTGTGTGATTGTATGGTATAAGCAAGGCAAACCGAAAATAAATCTCTAAACCATATATTCCTTACAAAAACTTTCAATGTTTTAATGCATTGGTGTTAAAAATCAGTGACAGGGAATTTAGAAATAGGAACACAACTCGATGTGAAAGTTTAGATTATATGTCACTTAAAGTTCCTAGATGTAAGGGAACATCTAATAGTATTTTGGATTATTGATGTGTAAAATATGATGTGATGTAGCCTTGAAGAAAACTTGCTAATTGAGATGTGAAAGATTTCATCATCATTCATGATGCACAATGAATTTATCAAAACTCCTTTGTGGGTCTCGCAATCTTGCCTTACACTACCTTGTAGCAATGAAAGCTACCAAAGTTCATAATGTGGCTAAAGATTGGGTATTAGGTCACTTTAAAAGAACCCCAATTAGTAATCGCATCATGAATTGCGCACTTGAAATGTGTTTCTTCTTTATGTAAATAAATCAAGAAGAGATTTCATATAAATGTTAGAATATTGTGAAGGGAGTAAATTAATGATGTGAGGGAGTAATTGTAGAGCCCTATGGGAAATTTATTAAGGGTTTAAAAAATGGGCGATGTCCGCGGTGGGCCTTTTCCAACTTATTGGTAAGATCTTCCAAATCCAATCTCATGAATCTCCATACAATTTCAAGGTCACCATGCAAATCTTCTAGGTTGGTCATGTGGAGACCTTTCCTCTTCCTATAAGATCTCTATGTTAATACATGGGATTATTGTTTTTGTTGGTTAGATGATATGTCCATCCAACCTTATGTGTTCCATCTTTGTGGGTCCTTTTCAAAACTTGGGACAATTCGAACTTGTAATCCCTTGAAGAAAACTTGGGACAATTCGAACTCGCAATCCCTTAAAGAAAATTTTCATCCTTCTCCCCTTATGTAGATAACTTGTATTGAGAAAAATAGGATTTGTGTGTTGTGACTCCCTCGTTATGTTGAGGTTGAATAACCCATCCACCCTCTATCTTTTAATGATGCACTGGATGAAAGGTTCCATAAACAAATGAGAATTAAATGAGTCTCCCACACACCATGTAATATATCTAATAAAAATGTCTCCTTTTCACATGAGAAAAACACATACTTGATTCAAGACTATCAGAAGATCTAGGAATAATTACACAATATTGAAGAACAATTAGGAAACTCAAATCATGACGCTTAAGCACAATTCACAACATTGATATAAGTACTCAAAGATCAAAACATGCCTTTTGTTTATGCTAGAGACTTAGAAGAAGCTGGTCCCCTTTAAAGAAATGACAAAATGAATTATTCTTGTAAAAAAAAAAGATTGCTTCACGATTTACTTCAAAAGGGATTTTTGCAACTTAAAAATATAGCCAAGTAGAGAAAATGTTATACAAGCCATGGTATATTTATAATACAACTAATTTGTGGTACTTAAGAATAATAAGAACTAGTGTGTGTGTGTGTGTGTGTGTGTGTGTGTGTGTGTGTGTGTGTGAGAGAGAGAGAGAGAGAGAGAGAGAGAGAGAGAGAGAGATCATATCCAAGCTAGATGACCACATGTGACAACACCAAAGTGCATGCAACGAGACTTGAACTCGCTAGATGTGCAAACCACCCTTGCGCATGCGCGTGCACATGCACGCACACACATGCACGTGCACACACACATGCGCGTGCACATGCACGCACATGTGTGTGTGTGTGTGTGTGTGTGTGTGTGTGTGTGTGAGAGAGAGAGAGAGAGAGAGAGAGAGAGAGAGAGAGAGAGAGAGAGAGAGAGAGAAGCTTTTTCAACGTCATAGTAGGAACAATCCCAAGACACCAAATATGATCTATCCGATGGGAGTGAGATTCAAACATGAGACGTGTTGAATAACAACTCCGTAAGCTAACCAATCTACCACACTTGGGTGATAGAAGGGTTAGCCCATTTTGTTTATTTACCCACACACTTGATGAAAGAAGCTTTTTTAACATCTTAGGAACAATCCCAAGAGACCAAATATGATATATCCAATGGGAGTGTGATTCCAACACGAGACATGTTGAATAACTTCATGAGCTAACCAATCTACCACACTTGGGTGATGGAAGAGAGAGATAGAGATTTGGGGAGAGTGATCAGGTCGAGTTGGCAAAGTGGCTCTTAACTATTGTACTACTAGATGGCGGCGGTCATGGGCGAGTGGGGTTTGCCGTCACATGAGTGTTTGCATGCACCCGTACCTAGTGAAGGGTGACAAGCTACATGCATGGAGTGCGACTGGGATCATCGCCCAAATGGTGGTGTTAGTAGTTGGGGGAATGAAGGGTCTAAAGAGATGAAAAGTATGAGGGCGACGGACGATGAGGGAAGAACTGCAAGAAGTCCTTGCCAAATGAGAGAGTAGCCGATAGACTCATTACGCATGCACAGAAGCCTCTTACTAGAGGAGAGAAGGTAGGTTTGCAAGTGTCCCTTGAATTGGTGATGAGGAGACAGGCTGATTTGTTTTATATGTATAGTATGATTATGTTTTGCTCAGGTAGGATCCCGTCCAAAGCAGTATGATTGTGTTCTGCTCAGTATGATTGTGTTCTGCTTAGATGGCTCTGCAGGATGATGTTTTTCATGGTATAGTGATTTCTCAGGTTTTTTATTTAGGCAAAGGGTTCTTTAACATTTTGTTGCAAGAGCCTCTTCATGGACCACAAACTGATGCATGTTATTCCCTTTGACCCTTTCTTTGATGTTAATAGAAGTTTGTCTGAGTCTTGCCCTATGTGGGTGGAAGTTGATGGGCTGCCTCTATGGCTTCGTCCTGCTTTGAGAAGATTGCTTGCACGATAGGCCTAGTATTATACTTACCTGAGGAAGATGCAGGTAATCAATAGGGTAATAGTGTGTGTATTTCTTGGAATAGAGCTACCCCTTAGATGGGGATGGCATGTGCTAAGATGGGAAGAAGCTGAATTAAATAGGTTTCCCACTAGGAAACTAAGGGTTAATAATCTGCTTCTAAAGGATGACTTGTTTGTGAGACAAACCGAGGAAGCCACATAGAGACTTGAAGGGAGAAGCAATGTGCAAGGTTCTTGGAGATTGTTTGCCAATGAAATGCAAGGGCATAATTAGGAGGGTTGGGAAACTAAGAGCTGAGGAAGGTAGACAGGAAAGAAAGAGATGGGGAGATCTCTTGGAATCTCTTCAAAAGAAGAGGTAGGCTGGGAAACTAACTGCTAAAGAGACAAATTGGTATTTTAGGTGCCAAAATGGGCTAAAGTGTGAAGATGAGAAATGCTCTAAGAAGGAGGAGGTTAGGTATAAATGGAAAACCTTCACCAACAAAAGGAGACCTGATGGCTATCTTTGTTCAAGCTGACTAAAAAGTTGAAAGGCAAGGAGATGATAGGTAGGGTTTATGATAATGGCCAAGAGCTAAAAGGGTTGAGACTAATAGTAGCCAAGAAATGGTATTTAGGAGAAACTCTAAGTCTCAAGGAGGATCACTCATCTAGAAGGGTCCAAGTTGAATCCAATATTCTTGAACATGTTAATAAGAGTTTGGATTCTGATAGAGCTAAATGGTTGGAAAGGGATATAGAACTTGAGGGATGCCCTCTTAAGACTAAGGAGAGAGAAATCCCCTCATTGGGATAGTTTGTCTATGAGTTTTTTATTGCTTTCTGGCCCTCTCTTAAAGAGTTTGTTTGGAGAATGTGCAGTGAAGCCTTTAAATCACGCAAGCTAGATAGGGACTTAAAGGAAGGGCTGGTGAAACTTATTCCTAAACAAAATGCTTGAGACAAGTTTAATCACTAGAGGCCTATTACCCCGCTGACTATTATATATAAAATTTTGGCCAAAGTCATTGCCATTAGAATCACCCTTCAAGAGATTATTTCTAAAAAACAGCATGGCTTTATAAAGAGGAGATCCATATATGACAATATTTATGCTGCTATGTTGGGCAGGGATGTGGCTCTGAGGACTAAGCAGAGAAGTATTCTCCTGCAGTTGGACTTGGAAAAGTCATATGATAGGATGAATTGGTCATTTGTGGCCAGAGTAATGGAAAAAATGGGGTTTGATTCAAAAATGTCTTTCTGCATATACACTGTCACCTTGGGGGGCAAGTCTAACTTATTGTTGAATGGAAGAGTAGTTGGGGGCTTTGAGGTTCATAGATTAGTGAGACAGGGTTGTCCCCTTGCTCCCCTTCTCTTTGCTATTGCTTCTCACCCTTTGATCAGGGCCCTTGAGATGGCCTCCTATGGAGGGAGGGTGACTGGATTAAAGTTGAGCACAAATGGGGAGTAGTTGGTTATCCAATGCTTTGCTGACAATTCTTTACTCTTCTTGGAAGCTGATAATGATAATGTCAGGTTCTGAATATTATACAAGAGTTTGCTGATGCTTTACGATCCGAATGTAATATTCACAAGTCTAAATTAATCATTCTGTCTGAAGACAATGACTTTGACTTGGAGAGATGGGGGTGTGAGGTGGTGAGAGTTTAGATTGTCATATATTTAGGGGTTCCATTTGGTGTGGATGTGACAGATTGGGCATTAGATAGATTATTTGTGAAACTGAAGAAATGGGAGGGTATCAAGGTCCCCTTTTCATGATAGGGTGGCAATATGCAACACAGTACTGAATGCCTATATAATGTTTTTATGCCCTGTGCTAGACTTTACTAAAGGGCTGAACAATTTTAGTTGATTCAGACTCTGTAATCTACTATCATATGATCCTTTTCCTTTAGGGGTTACTTGCAGACATACTCGGCTATGCATAATGATGTGGTGTGATGGTTTGCAGGGTCTCAAAAAAAGTAGAAGGTGAATGCTAAGCTAGTCAGATATGGACCTAAAACAAAGAGATGGTACAAGAAGGTCAAGTAAGCAAGTTACATCTTTGTTGCCTTTATTGAGAATCCAGTAGGGACTAGATCAACAGTCAAAATATCGTTTCAAAAAGGGGAGATGAAGGGTGATGTATTGGAAAAAGAGGCTCCTAGGGGCTGCTCAACTGAAGCTTGCATCCTGCTTGGGGTACCAATTGTCTTGGGATGAATCTTCTTTTGTCTTTGAGGATGATAGATGGGATTTAGTGAGTAGCTTGCTTAATGGAGGCTGATTTATCTGTTGTTGATGCTGATTGTGGGGTTGGAATGATACTATGTAAAGTTTCTCTTTTTTTACAATAATAAATATATATTATTGGTCCAAGAGAGAGAGAGAGAGAGAGAGAGAGAGAGAGAGAGAGAGAGAGAGAGAGAGAGAGAGAGAGAGAGAGAGAGAGAGAGAGAGAGAGAGAGAGATTTTTGGAGAGCCTTTGTAAAGGAAGGGCACAAGAAAATAGTACACATTTCAAAATTATGAGTTTAGTTTATCTCTTAGTAGTTGATAGAAGATAAAGAATATAAATCAATGTGACTATAAAATACCAAAAAAATATTTAATAATGTACTACAATACATTATATATAGTTATTACAATAATAGAATGTACTAGTTGACATAAAAATGAAAATTTGTATATAATAATATTTATCTAATAATTGCAATGTTGTAGTAAGTTTAATCATTAATCATCTCTCTCTCTCTTATTTTTTAGTTAAAAATTGAGGATGGAATTTTTGAGTTGCCTTTTGCAAGCCTGAAACTTAGGTGGTTTACACATCATTCCCATGCCCACAATATTTCAAGGAGTAGATGTGCATCAACAACCAGCACACAATGAGGTCTTTACACACATGAGATTTCCCACAGACTCACAACTCCATGCATGGTGAGAATAGTTTAATTGACTGGCTGGAATAAAGGAAAGTTATTTGATCCATGCCCCCTATTGCACGTGTGACATAAGTGAAATGGCTTTTGAAATTTTTGAATGCTTCTAATTGATTGGATGTTTCTTGCCCACCTTGGTGGACAACATTGCTCAGCAAAAGTTTTGTCGAATTTTCGCATCCCATTGGGCCTTCCCAAACTTAAGAAACTTTCTTATAACAATTTCAAGTTTGCTAAGTGATATAAAGTAGGATGCAAAATGGTACTACTCCTTAGCAAAACAAGGAAAACTAGCCAATAGTTGAAGAGAATCTCTTGAAAAGCTACCACTTCCCAAAGTTTCCTAAGTTCACTTGGACCCTCCAAGACGCAACATTATGCCCTCCTTTCATCTTGTTGGCTTCCTCCTTCGGGTGGGGAAGGGTGTATGAACCCCCTTACATCCTTCCCTCGTTGGCTCCTGCTTGGACATGGGAATGGTGTGTAAACAAACCCAAAACCCAACCCCTCCCCTTTTCTCTCTTTCTTCTTTGCCTCTTCTCACAATCCTTTTTCAACTTGCGTTCACCCACATTATTGGAACGCACTCCAAGAGGTGGTGTTGGAGCCTTAGGGGAAGAGGGGGTTGCAAAGGACTCCATTGGAGTAATCTAGTTATTAAATTTTAAAAAAAGCAAGAAAACTAGGGTGCTTGAAGCTATCTCTAGGGCGCTCAAATTCATTATGTTAGAGTGCCCTTTGCAAGGGTACTGGAGCTCGCTTTAGGAGTGCTTTGTGAACGTGCTCTTAAAGAAGAGAAATCATTCTTTTTTTATTTGGGGCAAGGAAGACGACACACCTCCATCTTGTGGAGCAAGGGGACGGGAGAACTCGCAACATCTCGAATAGGGTGAATGCCACTACCTGAAATGCGTGATGCTTTTGACCGCCGTGAGTTAGTGCAGTGGATAAAGGTGTTGCTTGAGAGTCCCAAGGTCATGGTTTGAAGCCCTCAGTGTGCAAGCGGTAGCATGCATGGGTGTGTGTGTTGTGTTGTACTTTCTAATTCCAGCCAATTTCAAAAAAACAAAAAGAAATGCGTGATGCCCCACCCTTTCTTAGTGTTGTGTTCAAGTCTTGGGGATAAAGGTGTTGCTTGAGAGTCCCCAGGTCATGGGTTGAAGCCCTCAGTGTGCAAGCGGTATGGGTGTGTGTGTTGTGTTGTACTTTTTCTAATTTCAGCCAATTTCAAAAAAACAAAAAGAAATGCGTGATGCCCCACCCTTTATTAGTGTTGTGTTCAAGTCTTGGAAGCCTCGTTAGGTACCTACCTTTGATGGGTTGATTATAAGCATGTATGATGGGTTCGCGAGCCCTCATCCCGGCGGGGCCGCCTCCACCTCGCGGAGGCTGGGGGTGTGTGTTTTTCTAAATTTCCTGTACCTTCGAAAAATAAAAAATAAATAAAATAAAAATTAAAGTTTATTTTGGATGGATAAAAATCATGAAGGTTAGGCGACGTCGGCTGCGTAAAATAACGGCGAAAGCAACAGGTACCCGTCTTTAGCTTATCTTGCAATCTTGAAAAATCCGGCCGCATGATACGCGGAGCGACCTGGAGCCTAAGGCTACTTACTAGCCAGAGGGCCCACCGCCTTAGATGTACGGCGCAGATGGGCGGCGGCTGTAGGGCCTGTTAAAAATAGGCCACGTGTTATGACGAGATGCCCATTTTTCTCTCAAAATTTGGCGCCTGTTCACGCACGCACATGCCTCCGTTGCCAACCGGTTCGCAGTTGCTTCAAAGTTTACCCCACGTAACATTCTCCTCAATTAGAGAGGCACATCATAGGGAGGCCAAAATGTGCACATTTTTGACCACCGGTCGTCATGTGTTCGGGCCACACGTGGCTTACCTTACGAGGATATTTTAAAATATTCTAGGCTTTTGGATTCGCACCATCTTGTTTCCCCAGTTTTCACAATGCCCACAGTGGTTTGCAGCAGGTTCAAAGGGGTTTTCTTTTTTCTATATAGTTTTCCCATTTTTCAATAAATATCTGCACTACTTTTGATGATTCCCGGTTGATTTTTTCTCACACTCACAGCCACTGATGGCGAGCAAAAATGGGCCATTTCTACATGCCATTTGGCCGTGCGATCTGCTGCCCGAAACACCTTTGGAAAGTTGTCCGGCTCGTTGTACGCAACCTAACCATTCGTGTGAACCGAGATCCTAAAAACATTTTTGAGTGAACCTCACATGAATCTTTCCCACTATGGGTCGAAGTGAAAATGTAATTTTGAACAAGCATTTTCTTCTTAATTTCATCTAATTACTACTACTATTTAAGAAAATTGGAGGCCATATTTTTCTCTCTCCTGAGATGGATTTTTTCAAAAGTTGAGCAAGTTTAGGGTCTAAGATAAAATGAATATCTCTTTTCCCGAACCTTGGTGTAAACAGGCACCCTAGTTGCTCAGTCCAATGTTCATGAAAAACCGGCATGTGAACACCAGTCCTTAGTGTATTTTTCACTGGCTAAAATTTAAAAATATCACCCAAATTTTGGGCTTGGCTTGAAGAAAATTGGTCATTTTTAATGAATTTTAGTCATAAAACCGAAAAATTCATGAATTTTTTGGCCATAAAACCAAGGTTTTTCCAACCTTTTCCTTTTTTCCACTGGCAGAGAAAAATGTTTTTCACCAGCACTGTTGCTCACAAACTCAAGTACAAAAAGAGCAGTAGTAAAGACAGGTTTGCTGAGTCATTTTGACGTAAAAAATAAACGTTTTTGGAGCCCAATTTGCGCAAATCGAGGTTGGCATCAACCACCTAATGTCAATGCTTGAAAAAATGTTTTTTTTCAACCCTTAAAATTAAAGGCAATGCTAAAACTTAACGGGGACTTAGACCTAAAAATCTCTAAAAACCATACTAATTCTTGGATTTATAACTAAAACGTGTGAATTTCATCCCTTAAAATAAAAGACAATGTCTAATTCCAACCAAGATTTTTAAATTTCAGCCAGGAAAATTACACTACAAACTAGGTTATGTGAGTAATGCCTACATTGAATGCCGATTTTTTTTAAAGCACTCAATGAGTTGGTTTTTCTTTTGTGTTTCACATTTTATGCAATTTGTGTTGGTCAGTGGTATGTATACAAATTAATTACAATTGCTTTTCAACATTGTTTTCCCTCTCGCATGGACTAAATCTAGGCTCTGGTTTCCCCCCTGTTTGGAAACCACAGCCGCGTGTGAACACCCCCTAGCTGACTCGAATTTTGTGTGTATGGTTTTGGAAACCACAGCTGCGTGTGAGCAGGCCCCTCCTAGCTCGTGGGTAGAGCAGCTAAATCAAGGTTGAGTTAGCGTGTGCGACCCGCCTCTTGGGGGGGGGATCTTGGAAGATCGAGAGCGTATCAAATCTGAAGGGAGTCGTGAGTCAGACCCCTCAACAAAGGGTCAAACTACAAAGCCGATTTGATTTTGTAATTTAAATAATAGTTAATGGTATCAGGTTAGTTGATTATCAGATTTTGCGAATCCGATCCACTCCGTACTGCCTGCGTGGCGCCACGTCAGGACGCGCTCAACTCTTGACACGAGTGTCATGTAGGCCGCGTTGTTGATCACGTGGAAAGCTTCGAGACTTTTTCCGAGCTGGCAACTCTTTTTGCCACGTATGAGCAGAATATCTGGAGAATCTGTGGCTTTTGTGCACATCAGCGCGCGTGGTGTACATATTATGGTCAAACGTGTGACTTGGCATTAAGTGCTCTCCCGCATGTGACCAGTCTACGGCTAGCGGTTTCGGGCCGTCCGTCCTAGATCTCAGGATCAAGCTGTCGACATCTTATTAAAAAGATTCAAGTAATCACCTGTGCTCGCAAGGCCAAGGAAAAATTAATTATTTCTAAATACTTTTTTTGGGGGGCAAATCACTGTAGACGAAAATGTAGATGCCACGTTGGATTTGATGCTGAAAACGGCTCAAAGGAATTTCGAGTGCTTTTTTAGAAAAGAAAAAATCGAAAATTTCGGAAAAATAACGAAAAATGTGCGGAAAATTGCCAACCTAGGAAAACCCATGTCTTCGTTTTGCAGAAGAAAATTGCAGTTGCGCTTCTCTCTCTCTCTCTCTCCTCCCCCCCTCTCTCTCTCATATGTTTTGTGTGTGCTTCTGCTGCAAGCAAAGTTCTCCACCGATTCATGCCATAAGAAGCTTTACCCTTCGTCCCTATGCTCAGAAGAAGAGTTGGGCTCCATGCCTTTATGCTGCTGCCCAAGCACCATAGCCGCCACCACCACCACCACCACCATGGAACCCGCCCCTCTGGAAGACCTGGTCGATCGCCATCTCAACAGTCTCAAGCCCGAAGAAAAGGCTGCAGGTGAAAGCATATTCGGCGCCATAGCCGCAGGCAAGGAGCTCAGCAGAAAGATAGTAGAAGGCATCAGGAAAAATATTGGTCTTGATCGGCATCAGACCCATCATCAGGTCCCCCCAGACTGCACGGATTTTGGGCACCCTTTCGTTGCTCCCACTGATGGTGGGCATTCGAGCGGCGATGATATCTGGACGCTGAGAGAGAGGCGCAGCCGTAGCCTGCCTAGTGGGCAGGCAGCCAAAAGGACGCTCCGTTTCAGGCGTTCCCAGGCCATCTCCTTTTTCAAAAGCAGAAGGGATTTGGGCGCCCCACACACCCCAGGGCTCAAAGCCGTTCAAGAAGATGGGTTTGTTGCTGTCACAGATCAAGAATTGAGTGCCAGCATACTCATGCAGGGCCTTTTTACTACTCTCTCTGCATTTCTGGGTATTGCGTTCTGCACGATGGTTGTTGTTGCAGTCCCTTCCGCTGATCACAGGTGGGTGTTGCCCGGCAGCAATGGGGAGGGAGCCCACACCCATTTGTTCAGTTCATGGGCCAGTCAGCTATACGGGTTTCTGGCTGCTTGCCTCTGCTTGGTGGGTTTTGCATGGCTTTGTGAATGCAAGTGGCCCAGGAACCCCAGTTATTGCCATGATGCGGTGGAAAAAAGCCTCAGCAGGGCAGAAGAGGCTGAACAGAGGGCCCACAAAGCCCACCGTGCCAAACAACAATTCATGGCCTATGTCTTTCACAACATCCGAGGTTAGTATACATTCTCATCGTATCAAAGAATTGGGTCATGCCCAATGCCCTGGCTTTGTTTATTGTGTCCAAACCAAAACACACAATACCGGGTGTAGTCAGATGTTGGAAATACTCCTGATACTTGCCTACTGTTGCCTCTGGTTTTGTTTTCTTGCAGTTCCCTTCAATGCAATTGTTCTTGGTTTGGGACATTTGAGATCAAATGCAGATAAGGAGCTCTCTAGCAATGAGATCAATGAGAACAGCAATCTTATTCAAATGATGCTAGATTGTGCAGAGACAATGACCAGTGTACTGGATGATGTGACAGACATGGGTACGTGTTTGATATTGACGCGAGCTCTGTCTGTGTTGCATAGATTGACCCCAATGTAAATTATGTAGATGCTGGATTGTTTTTGACACTTATTTAAGCAATTTTTGTTCTGCTTCCAACAGGCCAGTGGGAGGAGGGTGTCATGGAGCTAAACCTTGAAGAATTTGACCTTTTTGGAGTAGTCAAGTTCTTGTCATGGGGTTTGAAGGACTTGTTGTATCAAAAACAGATGTCCTTCAGCATGAATGTAGATCCCATTGCAAAGGCAGTTCTGAGCTCAAATCATGTCTTAGGTGACAAGCATAGGGTCCTCCAGACTCTAGGTACACACCTCCCAGGACTGCAGTTTTTCATAATTATCAAGTTTTCCATGTTCGCTTTTGAAGAAATTTCACCATTTCACCTAGCAATTTTGTTGTCTAATTGCAGGGAACTTCCTTAGTAACGCTATAAAGTTCAGCCCTGCAGGGGGTAGATTGGAGTTAAATATTAAATGTGAAGAAGTTTTTCAGAGTGATGCATCCTTTCCATGTCAGTCTGGGGTGCTTCACAAGGTGGCATCAGACCAAACACAAGACTGCTCTCTCTGTCCATGTCTTAGAGTGGAGGGTCTAAGTAAATCCCCCAAGATCCCATTGAGTGCCCGTCGTGTCAATGCATGCTGTGGTCAAGGGAGCTTAGCAAAAGTCCTTATCACAGTGAAGGATAATGGTATAGGTATGCCCTTATTCTTCTAGCAACCTTTTGTTCATTGCTAGCTATTTTTGTGCCATTCATGTGCCTTTGCATGTATGGCTGTGCAAACGATGATATACTCATGATGTGTCTGTGTTTGCACGTGTGCATATGCACAGGTGGGGGTTGGGGGGGGGTGTTGAATTGAGAGGAGAGTGTTAATGAAGATTCTTGTCTGCTTGTCCATTTCTAATGGTCGTCTCTTTTGTGTGGATTCCTATGATTGCAGGTATCTCAATTCAGGATCAGGCGAAGCTGTTTGAACCTTACTCTTTTGTTTCCTCTGGGTGGGTACAAAAAGCAGGTGTTTCTGGTCTAGGCTTGAGTATGGCGAAACGCTTTGCAGAGCAATCAGGTGGCTACATTGGTGTCGATTCCAAGGAGGGAGAAGGGAGCAAGTTCTACTTCTGCCTTCCATACCCTCTCATTCCCATAAATTACGACGTGCAATACAAGGTCCCTTCAAAGGAAGAATGGCTGGATGCCTTCATGGTGGAAGACTGTGAAGAAGAATCTTGTACAATTGGTGGTTCAATTTCAGGAAAGAGTGATGCAAATATCATGCAAGAAAAAAATTTCCCCATTCGGAGCTCATCACCCATAGACAAGGGTCGTAGAAGAGTCCTACTAGTTGAAGATACGGAGATAAATAGAGTGAGTGTCCTCCCCTAGCTTCACTGTATGACAAGCTTTACGTGTTTGGTGTTGTCTTTACTATAGTTAGTGAGAGTCTTCCATATGTGAGTCCATGTTTGTGATGCTGTTTCTCACTCTGCAGATTATCCTCAGGAAGGTCTTGCAAAATCTTAATCTAAATTGTGAGGAAGCTGAGAATGGGCAGGTGGCAGTTGATCTTTTGAAACAGGGTCAAACATTTGACCTTATTCTGATGGATAAGGAGATGCCTGTTATGGATGGACATGAGGTAAGCATGTGATGACAGCATCATTTTGTTTTGGTATGACTTTCTTTGATGGGATGAATGGACTGACCTGAGTTTACGTGTATGTTTTCAAGGCCACCCGACAGCTACGATTGATGGGTGTAAAGACGCCAATCGTTGCCTTGACAGGCAATGCCCTACAGTCTGATAGAGAGCTTTTTCTAGAGGCGGGTGTTGATGACTTCCAAACAAAGGTGTAGTTCTGTTGTATGGTGTCTTACATGATTTAATGGAGGTGCTTGAATCAGCCACACATGCATGTTTGGTATGATTCGGTGTAGCTTCCTGTGTATGGTGACTTACATGATGTAAGGGGGGGGGGTGCTAGAATCATTTATAATGCATGTTTGGATAGCTCATTGTTTGATCTGACCAGGGTTTCTTGTTGTTGCAGCCCTTGTCTAGAGATAAACTTGTACAAGTACTAGCTCGCTTTGGAGTGGAGAGCTCATGTGCATAAGAAAGAAGGCTAACTGTTCTCAAGTGTATTTTATAAAGCAAACAGTTAACTGTCTTCACAGGTCACAAGTACAGATGATACAGCAGCTTTCTTTGGGGCTTCTTGCCTCATTTTGCTCGATGGCCATGGAGATGATAGGATTAGGTTATTCTTTTGTTTTTTAAAATGGTTACGAGAGGTACTACATTATTGTTATTGGGGCTGTTGTTATCTAGCACTGGTCTCCGCAAGAGGTAGGCAGTCTTTGAAAGAGTGCTAAAAAACTTGAGCATTAGATGCATGAAATGCTGGGGTTATTTGGTTGGTATTTTATAAGGGTGTCTAGGTTAACTTTGTAAATTTTGATAGAGTTTTTTCTTGGGCACCCTAATAAATTTGCCTTCTCTTTCATTCACATCAATCATCATCAACAGGAGGCTTTTTGCCCCATGCCTGCCATGAGTTTTGGGCCATTTTGCTCATGGCTGTATGTCATAAAAGCAATGCAGGCTTCATCTTTCTTTCCATAAGTGAAAATTTGATCCTTTCCTTGTGTAGTGTTGTGCATCATGCCTTCATTTTACCCTTGACCATGTATCTATCATCGTTTTTTCCACCATCTGCACTACTGCAATTCTAGAGTGCACTCAGGGTGCTCTCCTTGGGTGCTAAATTTGGCGCCTCTTATGTAGTCATGCATATGTGATGCTGTTGCACGGTGGTGGAATTCTTGCTCAGAAACTTTTGTTGGGGACTTCTACCTATACACATCTTTAGGTGTCTCACCAAAAGGTATGTCACGTGTAAAGTCTGAGTGGTGGAGATTGAGGAGTCCAAGGGACAGTGATTTTCATTAAGTCTGTGCAGCATTTGATATGGTTAATGTGCTTGCCACTATTCTTATCATTATATGCTATATGGATATGACATATCTTTGAAAATTCTAGTCATATTCATTTGATACCAACAATTTACATTTTATCATTCATAACCATTAAACTCAAATAAAAGCTTCTGAAGCATAAATGCATTTAGAGTATCTTGTTTCTATATTAACTAGTGGGCAACCCGTGCTTCTCACATCTTTTGAGACTCCAAATTCAAATTCTAACCAAACCTCCTCCCTTTCTGGAACCACCAAATTCTTTTCACGTGGCAGCTTTGTGAAACTCTTCCTTAAGATAATATAGAGAAGAGTATTTGGAGAACCGAGAGAGATGCCACAAGTTATGGCATTTGTAATTTGATTAGTTATATGTTCGGACATGTTAGATCTCTACATGTCTTTGGAAAGTGGCGAGGTGCTTTAATTGATAATTAAGGTTGATGCTAAAGTGGATTTCTATAATGGATTTAATTGCTTATCAATTTAGTATGCAACATGAAGGTAGAGTTTGAAGCTCCCTATTGTGGGTATGTCCTAGTGAGTGCAATCCTTCTCAAGGGGGTTTGGTATGGTAGGGGTGCTAACAAGCACCCATGATGCCATATGTTATCCCTTCTTTGCCATTGCAGGCCAGCCCTAAGTATAAGCCTAGACTCAAAATACATGCTTCTTGTTATTGTTTTGACTCCATTGTTGCAAAAAACATGGGAAAATTAGACAAAAGCAAGGAAAGAAGAGAAGGTAGCAAAGATTGCATAGAAAGCAGAAGGAGAAGAAGCCAAGAAAGTACGAGAAGAATAAAGAGAGAGCATAGGGAGCAAGAGGAGCAGCAGCTAAAAAGTAGAAGGAAAGCAAAAGAAGACTAAAAAGGCGGAGTGCTCCTCAAACCACCACCGCCATGGCTTGGATCTTTTGCTTGTCTTATGCACAGGGAAGCCAACCCTTACTTGAAAGGTTTCAAAGCAAAACAAGTGAACAAATCATTGTGATGACCATTTGAATGTGTTGTTATGCACATGGCAAAGCGGTGGTCCTTGTTATATTCTTGTATCTGTTGCTTGACAACTTGGTTCATTTTGAAAAATTTTAGTAGAAAAACCTTGCTAAAAAAGATAAGTGTAACAAATTATAGAAATTACATAGATATTGACTTCAATAAATGACACATCTTATCATTATTAGTGCAAAATGAAATATTTACAACCTTCAATCCATGACTTATACCAAGCTAGTAGCGTTGAATTAGTTAACATTCTCCCTTAGCTAAATTTGAAAGGAGGACGATGTCATTTATATAAAGTAGTAGAGGGATCAATATGCTTGCCAGTGTGGGACCAACCCCATCTAATTTGTGAATGAAGCTCAAGATCTCATCAATGTAGAGGCCAAAAAGAGTGGGTGATGGAGGGTAGCCTCGTTTCAATCGAATAGTGTTGGAAATCTCTGTGAATGTACCTCCTAGTGCTCTCACTCATCACATGACGGACTTGCAGAGGGCAATGATGCTCCAAACCATATCGCATGGGTCTCTCCTCTTGTAAAAGCTTTGCGGAAGTCCAGAAAGCAAAAGTAAACCCTTTGATACCATGTTTTGCTCTCCTTGATGATGGCACATAGAGCGAAGATGTGTTAAAGGGTAGAGAAGCTATGTGTTAAAGGGTAGAGTAGCTTCACTGAAAGGTTGCCTGTTTTGAGGCTTTGCAGCCATAGACCTCATGAGTTGGAGAGGTTATAAATGGCATATAGTAACTTGCAGTTCAAGACCATCATAGAATGTGGTCATGAAGTGCACAAGGGCCTCGTGGAGTGCCTTGGTTGGTTCCCACCCCTTTGATTTGGGAAGTATTGCATACATATTTTCATAAGCTCTTAGAGGTGATGAAAAAATTGTGTCCATGTGATTACTTGTTTTTTGGCAAATGTTGGCATCTCTTGCAAATTACAATACAAGTGCTACTTTGCCTTTCCTCCTCAAGTTGTTGAAATTCGGTCTCTTACTACATGCCACTAAGAAATGACAGTGGGCAAGTTTGCTTGCAAGTTTTTGTTGTTGCTTTGTGATATGGGACTTCTATGGAAGTATTCTTTCAATGCAAATACAAAAGAGATTGCTTAAAGTGCTTGATAAAATTTGTAGAAATGAGGAGAGAGCTAGATAGAGCTCACAACACACTTGATTGGGTCCCAACCATCCTCTTAAGGTCCCCCACTTGTTTGACATGTGTGTTTGCTTATGTATTGAAAGATGTAAATGAAGTACAAGATTGACTCATTGGCTAGATAGTGAACAGAGACACCTTGGGAAATGTTTGGGCTAAATGGATCCTTTGCTTTGGAGATGATTTGGGGCACCTTTAGGACTGTGTGTTCTCTTTGTATATGCTCCATTGTTGCTATTATTGCAGCTCGTTGGCCAGGTTGTATGTTGCGTTTTCTTGTTGTTGTAGGTCGCTCTTATGTGTTGTGCATTTTTCTCTAGAGATGACCTTGATAAGTTGCATTTCATGCTACACACTGGTTGGACAATCTACTATGCTCTACTTCATATAATGATGATATTGCTGATCTATATGCTCCCCTTATGCAAGCTATTCAAGGATTAATTTCCTCTTCATGCTTGGGTTGACCCTTGAGCTCACACGTTGCAAGATGATTTATGTCCTTGGTTGGCTGTGCATAGGCATCAAGAGCTAGACTCAGCCCTAATATTTCTCTCAAAAGAAGTGCCTTAAAGTCTCCTTCCATAGGTGCCCTCCATCAACCCAAACCACCTTTGCCCCTTTTTGGTCTACACCTAGGGTGCCCATGGGGTGGCCCAAAGAGTAAGACTTTTGACCATATAAATCGTTTGCCTTTTGTCACTTGGACGTGGCACATTTGTTCAGGACTTAGACAAGGATTTGACACACACTAGGGCTTCCCCAAGCACTCGACCAACTATTCTAATAAGTGGTTGGTTGGCTAGTATAACATTATATAACTTGCAAAGAGGGATACAAAGACTTGTGCCATAGACACAACAGATATTGTCCTTAAACCTAGATGGTGCATGACAACTTGTGTTAATCCTAACATACTACCTTACACACAAGAGAGAGGGAGAGAAGAAGAGAAAAAACATGCAAGGATCAAGTTCGAAGATGTGTACTTAGCCAATCCTAATGAGAGTCAACTCCTCGATGTGAAGCCGTTAGGGGTTCACTCCACCTTTACTTGTGTCACCCAAGTAGAGATTCAAGAGCTAGGTAGAGAGCAAGAAGGAAGGAGAGCTCAACCGTCACTCCATGCCACATGCATACAGGAAGGACCTTGGTAGAGAGCCAAGAGAGGGGAGAAGAGAGCAGAAGCTAGATCATCGTCGTCCTTACACGCACACACAACAACAATCAAGCATGCAAGCCAACAACAAGCAAGCATACATCCACAAGTTCATAAGAATGAGAGACTTATCTTTGTAATCGCACAAAGTGCTTAATGATAAAAGAGACATGGGATAACCGAGCTTACGGCTTGTGTAATACCGGCAAGAAAGAGTTATATTTAGAGCTAGGAAGACTAGTTTTGGGTCCCCAATTGTAAATGGGTAGCTGACCATTGTAAACTAAGAGCTCTTGTATATAAGATATTTTATGAAATATGAAAAGGGACAATCCTATTAGTCTCATTGAAGTTTTTCCTCTCTCTCAAGTTACAATCAGCGTAGCCATGGTTGAAAAGTAATGTTAACCAGAGTGGTTAACATATCTCTCTCCCTGATTCAGGTATATTCTCAGAGCTGGTTGGATCTAGTGGTAGTAGATCAAACATGTGGATAAAGTCGTCACACGAGGTAGGAGCAAGGAGTGCTCGATGGAAGACTCGATAGCTTGTCCAAAATGTAGTCTCTATCATATCTTCGAACATCTGGAGGCGCTAGGCGGCCATAAAATTACTTGGGTGTCGACCCTTTGTTCACGTTGAAGACTAAGCGTTGTTTGCCTTCGTGGTAGTGGTCCTAGTCAGGAAAATGCCTCAAAAAACGTGATGATCAAGTTGAAGAATATGATCATTGCTATCACGGCTGGGTCTGGGACGTGATCATATCTTCGTATATGAACTCGTGGAAGCACTTGATCATGGTCTCTTCTGTGCAAGGTTGCTGGGGCGTCGGAGAAGTGAACCATAGTGTTAATCCAATTCTAGGATTAACAAGAGCTACTGCCATTATCTTATATTAAGGAGTCACGGTAGATACACCAAGGGTCATACATTCAAGATGGGATATGAAGCAATAGTGTCCAAAGCTACAACTTGGACGGGCGCTCGTAATGGTGTGATGGAGTATTTATGGCGATTCCCACTTCAAGAGCGTGTGGTAACAAGATAGGATGAAGTCTTAAGTGATGTACTTCATGGATATATTATGAGAGTAGTCATTGTAATAGCATTAGGCCTCTTATAAGCTTAAAGTGTCCGGTCAACCACAGTTTAAGTGAGTGTGAACACTTATGGTCATGTATATAAGTGAATTTCTCTCATAATACAACATACTCTCTCATTGTGCAATTGAGTCTTGCTCTTGCTAATCCTCTTGCTAATCTCTCTCCCTAATGCATGCTAGTGAGTGTATGAGTGAAGTGAGAGACGACGACCCGTAGTGCAACGCGGCGGTGTGATAACGCTCGCGGAGACGCGGTGGAATTTCTTCTCACAAGGAGTTGTAGAGCTTGGAGACCTCAAGAGTTACGAGCTCGGCCATTGGAAAGATACGACAGTTGCGGTTCACTAGTAGGTAATCTCTTTTTGGATGTGTTTCAAGGGGAGTTAGGGTGATCCATAACATTTTTGGCGCCAGTGTCGGGGAGCCATTCCTTGGCTTTTTTCATCGTTTTGTCTCTAATCTACACATAACCTATTGCCCATTATCTTGATTAATGGTTTTCCATGAAAAAGATATGGATTTGATAGTGATTTGTGTGATATTTGGTGTAGAATAGCTCTCTTTTTTGTTTTTAAAAAGAATGCTTTTTGCTTAATTTTTAGATTAATTTGTTGTTTTTGTTGTTGCGTTTGTGGTTTTTCATGTTCTTAGGGCTTGCACATAGTTTGTATTAGGCTTAGTTTGCATCCATTACATCAAACAATGTAAGATAATGCAATTTTTAGTGAATGTTAGCTCTCTTTAGTGTTAAACATAGAACTAAGATCATTAATTTTAGTTTAATTGTGTATTTGTTATTGAAATTGTTTGGAATAGAGTGTTAGCAAGCATTAGGAGTAGCTTAATCTTTCAAAAAAAAATTTAAAATCGTTTAAAAACCTTTGAATTTGATTAATTTTTTTTAATGGATTGATTTTTGTCATTAAGGGTGATTAATCTTATTCAAGAGGCCAAAAAATTAAAAAATATATTAATTGGGATCTAAATGGATCATATGAGTAGTCGAAATTGATGTTTTTGAGTGTTTTGAGAGCATCTAAATGCATCAAAACACCTAATCACATCAATTTTTTTATCAATTGGAGAAATTTGAATCTCTTTGCTTAATTTTACCTTAAAAGAGGAGATCATAATTAAGAGTAATTAATTGGAGAAATTTGAATCTCTTTGCTTAATTTTACCTTAAAAGAGGAGATCATAATTAAGAGTAATTAATCTCTTATTTTAGATTAATTTACACAACTGCTGTTAATGCACAAAGATTAGCATTCCCCTGCTCTACCCAATGATATGCTGAATTGTGTGAATAATATTAAGAATTAGTGGTTAATTAGAGTATTTGATTAGTGTAAAAGAGTGAAAGATTAATCTTTAATCACTTTTTTACATAACTCATTAAGGTTAATGAGCATTCAATGAGTAGATGTTCATGAGTTATCAAAATTATCCATTTTGGGAGTCATTTATGAAGGGTGTAAGGGGTGTCATTAAAAAGTTGACTTTTTTGATTCTCACTTACCTTTTTGAAAAAATACCCATATCCCTTTCATTTTAAATTCATAAAATATTCCCCCCCCAAAAAGGAAAATTTGTATTTCCCACTAGACTCCAAAAAAAAACCGACTGTGAAAGAAATTCCATTAAAAAAAATTCGGCCATGAAAGAAATTCCGGCCTTGAAAGAAATTTCGGTGAAAAATTTCGGTCGTGAAAGAAATTCTAGCGAAAAATTCCGATCGTGAAGGAAATTCCGGCTGTATCGGGCTTTAGAAAAAAGAATTTAAATTTTTCGTTAAGTCCGGTGTTCACGGCGTGAATTTTAAGTTCCATTGCGTGAAACTTTGGAGGCACATATCTCCTAAACCGTATATCCATGAAGTTGCTCTAAGGCCCATTAGAAAGTTGACATCGAGCTCTTGGTCTTTGGACTTGGCCGTCCGAAGTCAAAATTGACCATTTTGGCCTTCGACTAGCAGCCTCAAAATTCGACCTAGAAATCGAGGCAAAAAACAACCCAAAAACCTCGAAAATCGTAAAAAAAGAAAGCGTAAAAATGACGACAAGCCATATTTGGGCTACTTTCTGAGGATCTAAACGACAAAATCACGGATGACTCAGGGGAACAAAGTTATAGTATTCCAAAAATACTGCAACTTCCTCATACAAAGTTTTTCAAAATTCCTTTTACAACCACCCTAAAAAATGTGCTGCGAAACAGGAAAAAAATTCTTGGGATTTTTTTTGGTCTTGAGACGGTGATGAAAAATAGGTTTTAGGACCTTCTCTTCCATCTGGGAAGTTCCTAGCATACACTTTTTTCAAAAAAATATTTGTAAGAGGTTCACGTGCGTATAGCACCTGAGCTAATTAGGGTGAACAGACACCCGTTTGATCTAACAAAGAGTACGCCAAGCCTCTTGAGGTTGTAAAACGGGCTATGGGAAAGTATAAAAAGCAAAAAAAAAAAATCTATGATTGCTCATTAAAGGAGCATTTAGGCACTCTGACATGACCTCGATAGAGGGATTACCAGGGGTCACACAAGGACTAAACCCAATGGCTGACATCTTCGAGCCATTGAGATCTATGCCACAAATTCACCTCCCAATGTCATTGGCCATGCCTATAACAAGCGTGTCATCAGGTTTTACACCCCCTATTACTTCGATCCTACTAGGCTTTGGTCCCTTATCTAACATTCCTGCAAATCCTATAAGTACCAACCCTTTCCTGGATACCCACACCTTGGACATACTGACTAGTCTAGGAAGGGGGTGGCCCAAGGACTCACTGAGTCTCTTCCAACAAGAACACTCATATATGGCCTCAGTGACTCATATAGAAATATGGCCGTACAAATTTCTAAAATTATGGGCAAGACGATACAACAGACCCTGTTCAATTCATTCAAATGTTTGAACATAAATGTGAAGGCTTTAAAAATCCCAACCAAGGTATATGCATTGAACTTATGCTTAGAGGAAAAAGCTAGTCAATGGTTCATCACATTGATGCCGGCAATTAAGGCCAACTTCAAAACCTTGAAATCAACCTTTAAACATGGCTTTTTCAGACAAGGTGATCGGTGAGTGTAGTAACAGAACTCTATTCAATTGAGCATCAACCAAATGAATCCATTAGAGATTTTATCCTTAGGATAAAACTCTTGCACTCACATTGTGAGTCATGGAAAAAATTAAACGATATTCAATTGAAGAGATGTTTCATGAGACGGGCTTGAAGAATAACCGCTTACACAACTTAATCATTGTATCCAATCCGAAATCATTCGATCAATGTTGTAAAGAAGCAATACGTTTAGATGACAACATGCTAGAAGATGATCATGCTACGAGGTGTTCCTCATCTAAACCAAGTGAAGCAATGGCAAAAGAAAGATCGATCTTGGAATTGACATTCCCATTATTTTTATGCAGTTTTGCTTAAAACCTTACAGCCAACATCTCTAAGAGAGGATGAAAACCTTCAAAATCAAACATCCTTAATGCCTTTAAAAGTGAGAAACGAAATGCCTTGTGTTGAATGCAATCACCGACCATCCCAATCCTCATTGTGCATACAAGGCACCTGTTCTTCTATATTGCATATATTGTAAAACCTTTGACCATGATACTAAAAAATGTCCCACTTCATCCACAATGGACTCAAAACCTCCATCTTTCGTACACCAAACAAAAACAGTTCCAAAGGGTAGAAACTACTCTCAGGAAGCAATTAATCGAACACTTCAGTGTTTCTATTGTCGTGGACCTCACAAGGTGGCAGACTGCACAGTTTGGAATACTTCCATGCCCATAGTCACTGACACCTTACAACCCATGTGTGAATGATGTGGCATTGATTACATGTTCCAAGAATGCCGAAGACAAGTTGCTTCAATGCAACTTGTCTTAGAAAATACAACTCTTAACATCTTAAGTGTACAAAACGGGCAATTGTCCACGGTGCCCTTGAATGTTCTTACACGCTTACAAACCAAGGCACGAGAAACAGTAAAAAGGAACACAAAAGATAATACCTCAACATGGATAGAAGGACATGCTTTAAAACAGAACCCAAAAGAAGGAGCAAAATCTTCTAAAACCAAGAAAAATAAAGGACAACAAACTGTCGAAACCAAGGTTGAATTAAAAGATAGGGAAAAGGAGTCTGTGAGAGGACATAAACCCAAAAAGGGACATAAACACGAAAGAGCCAAAAGCTATACATGATGCAGAAGCATCCACCTCAAAGACCACACAAACCTCGACACCCATATGTGCGACGCAGGATACAAAAACCCAAAAGAAAATTTGATCTCGTCGCATGGGTAAACATAATGAAGAACTGACAAACCAACAAAAGTCAGAGAATGAAACAAGTTCTAATACATCACTAAGTGAGGATGAAACAAGTTCTTACTCTTCGCTCGATATACCACATAGACTGTTGAGATATCGAGCTCATCTAGTGAGGCGGTAGACATTGATGACCCGCCTGGGGGATAGGCCCCACACTTACACCACTAGCATGATTGGTGAGATCATGGGTTATATGCGGCCAATGGGATGACAGGCTATGTGACAGCCATTCTAGAGACTGGCATAGTTATAGCGCTAGCTCATTTAGTTGGGTTCACACTATAGAGAACCCTAGTATGTATTTGGTTGAGTACCTTTCATATTGTGTGTACTCTTATCTTTGTATATGGTGTGTTGAGTGTTGTGTGAAGGAGAAGAAGATTTTCAACCTCTCACCTTGTGTGTTGAGTCTTTTAGGGTTTTGTGAGTGTGTGTGTGTGCTTGCAAGAGCTCAAGCTCTCTTCTCCCCTACATCTTTTCATGGTATCAGAGCCTGGTTCATGCTAAGGGACTGAGCTGCAAACAAGAGAAGCACAAGAAGCGGTACAAGGGTAAGAGCTTCAACTACTCTTCCCTATTTGTGTTGGCGACTACACCCTTGTCGGGAGCTCTACGGGAGGCACCGGCAAACGATCTCTGATTGAGGAGCTTTCTTCGTGGGAGTAAAGCTATAGGGTAGCTATAGGGTCCTATCGAACAAAGTTTTTTGGGCCAAAAACGCATTTCGGGCGCGTCAAGACCTCCGTTTTTTAGAAAGTAGGCGATTTCGAGCACTACGGATAAGTCATCGATTCTCTGCAGAACTCTGGTTTAAGAACTACAGGAAGACAGATTGGCTGTGCACACATTGTGTGTGCTGCAAGGAGGTCAATAGTTGCCATTGGGTGTATGTATGCACATTGAGGTCACTGGTTGTGACATTTGAGTGTACTACGGTATCGCTACAGAAAATACAGCAGTTTGTGCAGGACAAACCAGAGTGCTGTTTCTGGTAAATTTGTGTGTCTGGCAAGATGTCAAATGATGGCATAAACCAGATTGTTGCTGAGAAGCTTGATAAGAATAACTTCCATGCTTGGAGGTTCAGGTTGACGAATTTCCTTATGGGAAAGGGTTATTGGGACTACATATAGAAGGTGAGCATGAAGAGGCACCGGAGATACCCGAGATTAATCCGACTGCTGTAAATATGAAAGAGTTCAAGGACTAGAACCAAGGAGCCAGAAAAGTTATGTATTGGCTCTCTATCAATATACAGGACACCATGATTGGGCACATACAGGATGCCAAGTCCCCCAAGGATGCGTGGGACACCTTGGTAAAACTCTATGAAACAAATACCAAGGTATGCAAGATACAGCTGAAGAATGAACTTCATACTGTGAAGAAAAAGAGTATGTGAGTGAATGACTATGCATTGAAGAGAAAGGGTATTGTGGAATCCCTTGCATCTATTGGTGATTCAATAGATGATGATGATAAGGTGGAAGTCTGTCTACGTGGTCTCAGGCCACAATACAAGGCATTCAAGATGTCCATTCAGACTCGAAAAAACATTCCCAATTTCACAGATTTGGTGTCTATGTTGATTATAGAAGAGAAGAGCTTGGGTGAAGATCAATAGTCTTCACAAAACAAAAATAGTTCAGAGCAACAGGCCTTCTACACAAGTTCAGGAAGAGGACGAGGTAGAGGAGGCCGTGGACGCAGTCAAGGAGGTGGCCGAACAGGTAATCAGAACTATGGCCAGCAGCAGCAACAACAACAGTCCCAGAATTTACAATAACAACAACACGCAGGTGGAAGAGGCCAATTCACAAGCAGGGGGAGTCAAAGAGGTCCTAGAAATTGACAAAGGTAGTATAATGATACACATGGATGCTTTTATTGTGGTAAGCCTGGGACATGTGCAGATTGTTATAAGAAGTAGGGTGACATGCAAAATGGAAAATTGCAGCAAAACAACTATGCATCCTCGAGCAAAAACAATGAGGATAATGAAAGGTTGTTTGTTATGCAGCATATCGTTAATGCCATGTCTGAAAATGTTGAAGCAGCACATAAAGATGATGTATGGTACGTTGATTCAGGTGCTTCGAACCACATGACAAGTCATGGGGAGTGGTTCAAGGAGATGAAGAACCTTGAAAGACCAGGTTTTGTGGAAACAGGGGATGACACTGCTCATCCAATTGCCCATGTTGGAGATGTGCCATTGTCTATGCAGGATGGCAAAGTGAAGTACCTTGCAGATGTACTTCATGTTTCGAAGCAGGGTTTGCACGTTTGGTTTAATCCTGATGGTTGTTATGTTGAAGACTTTAAAGACAAGTGCAGGTTGGTTGCAAAAGGCAATAAAGTGGGCAGAATGTTTACATTGAGAATGTAAACATGCCTGAAGTGAGTGCTCCAATGTTTGTAAATGGTTCAGGAATTGTTGCAGACACAGACATTTGGCATAAAAGAATTGGACATGTGAATGTGCATAGAATGAAGTCTATGCAGACTAAAGGAATTGTGACAGGGCTGCCAAAATTTAAAGTTGAAGGTATGCAGAGAATATGTGAAGCATGCCAATTTGGAAAGCAAACAAAGCATGTATTTTCACGTAAAAGAAATGTGAGCAGAAATGCACTAGATGTTGTGCATTCAGATGTATGGGGTCCTACGAAGACCATGTCTATGGGAGGTTGCAGGTATTATGTGACATTTATTGATGACCACACAAGGAAAGTGTGGGTATACTTCATGAAGGAGAAGGGTGAGGTGTTCACTCACTTTCAAAATTTCGGAGTTATGGTTGAAAAGCAAATAGGGAAATATGTAAAGTGCCTAAGGTCAGATGGAGGGGGAGAGTACTTCTCCAATGAGTTCTCTGAATTTTTGAAGAAGAATGGTATTCAGAGACAGTTTACATGCAGATACTCTCCGCAGCAAAATGGAGTTGCTGAGCGAAAAAACAGGCACATTGCTGAGATTGCGCGAGCATTGATGGAAGAGAAGAATATGCCGCATAGCTATTGGGCTGAGGCTGTTTCTATAGCAGTTTATATCATGAACATAACTCCTACTGCAACCATACATGATGTAACTCCAGAGGAGAGGTTTACTGGCAGAAAACCTGATTTGTCTCATCTTGGATGCATTGCATATGTGCATGTGCCAGATGAGCTGAGAACTAAGCTGGATCCAAAAGCTAAAAAATGTGTGTTTATTGGATATTCCCTTGATCAAAAGGGATACAGGTGTTATAACCCTGCTACAAGGGATGTTGTTTTGATGAGATGAGCAGCTGGTATGTTGCTGATGAAAAAGAAGCTATTGGGGCTGATGTGAGTGGAAATGTGGTTGCACAGAATGCAAGTTAGTAATCACAGTCTTTGAGTGGACCAGGAGAGTCCTCATCTAGTGGTTCTGTGATAGACCATGGAGTGGCAGGCTGCGTCATAATACCAGTCCTGCAAATATGATTAGTACATCACATAAAGGCAAAGAGAGAGTGGTTGAGCCCCTTAGTATGCCTAACATTTCTGCGGCATTCTCATGTTGATGGAGAGTCTAGTGGCTTAGAGATGAGCCTTGATGATGAGGAGCTTAGAATACCAGCTATGGGAACACCAGGTGTAAAGAAGGCTATGGAAGCCATGAATGCAAAGCTACGAAGATTTGGGAGAGTGAAGAATCCTGTGCAGAGGTTCACTTATGATGGTTATGTGGCACATCATTATGCATATATGGCAAAGGTTGTGTAGGTTGTAGAGCCCACATGCATTGATGAGGCTGTTGGAAATGTGTGTTGGGAGAAAGCTATGGATGAGGAGGTGGATGCACTATATGGAAATGAGACATGGGATTTAGTGCAATTGCTTGAAGGCAAGAAAGCCATTGGATGCAAGTGGGTGTACAAAGTAAAACATAATAGTGATGGAAGCATAAACAGGTACAAGGCTAGATTGGTAGCCAAAGGATATGCGCAGACATATGGCATTGATTATGAGGAAACTTTCAGCCCAGTTGCCAAGATGGCAACAGTGAGAGTTGTGATAGCAGTGGTGGCTGCGTCAAAGTAATGGTCTTTACATTAGATGGATGTAAAGAATGCATTAATGCATGGGGATTTGCAAGAAGAGGTGTATATGTTGCAGCCACCTGGTTATGAGAAGGTGAGTCACCCCGAGCATGTGTGCAGGTTGAAGAAAGCCTTGTATGGCTTAAAACAAGCACCAAGAGCATGGTCTGACAAGATTTCTAAATATCTTCTCATTAATGGATTTCATGTAGCCAATGCAGATTTCTCGCTATATGTGAGACACAGTGATAGAGGGGTTGTGCTTGTTGTCATCTATGTAGATGATCTGATCATTACGGGGGACCTTGATGCACAGATCTTTAATGTAAAGATCTTGCTTAGACAGAAGTTTGAGATGAGGATCTGGGAGAGCTCAGATACTTCTTGGGCATTGAGGTGATTAGGTCACCACATGGTATTGGATTACTGCAGAGACAGTATGGCTTGGACATCTTGTCCAAGTATGGTATGACAGGCTGTAAGCCTATATCAGTGCCATTGGATCAGAATGGCAAGTTGAGTGCAGATTCAGGAGAGATTTTAGAGGATCCTACTACGTATAGGCGCATAGTAGGAAGCTTGATCTACATGACGATCACCAGGCCAGATTTGAGCTATGCTGTTGGGTTGGTGAGTCAGTTTATGCAGGTTCCACGGAAGCCGCATTTGGATGCATTGAGATGCATACTGAGGTATGTGAGGTCACTTTGCATTGTGGACTATTTTATGAAACTAGGACAGAGATATGTGTAAATGGGTACACAGATGCTAATTGGGCTGGTAGTATCTCAGATAGAAGATCTACTAGTGGCTTCGTGTTGTGCTGCTGTGATTTGGAGCAGCAAGAAGCAGCCTACGTTTGCTCTATCCAGTACTACAGAGGCCGAGTACAGAGGTGCTGCTATGGCAGCATGTGAGGTAGCTTGGTTGAGAAAGCTACTTGTTACAGATTTGGATCTATCAATGGATAGACAAGTTGTCATTTTCTGTGACAACATTAGTAATATACAGTTGGCCAAGAACCCAGTTTTTCATGCTCGCACGAAGCATATAGAGATCCACTACCATTTTGTCAGAGAGAAGGTCTTGGCACGAGACGTTGACCTTGTTTATGTCAGCACACACGATCAGGTAGCTGACATCTTCACCAAAGCATATTGGGTACAGAGAAGCTCCGCAGATTCAGGGCTTCGCTTGGTGTACATGAGATGGAGTTGAGCTCGAGGGGGAGTGTTGAGATATCGAGCTCATCTAGTGAGGCGGTGGACACTGATGACCCGCCTGGGGGATAGGCCCCAAACTTACACCACTGGCATGGTTGGTGAGATCATGGGTTATATGCGGCCAGTGGGATGATAGGCTGTGTGACAGCCATTCTAGAGACTGGCATAGTTATAGCGTCAGCTCATTTAGTTGGGTTCACACTATAGAGAACCCTAGTATGTATTTGGTTGAGTACCTTTCATATTGTGTGTACTCTTATCTTTGTATATGGTGTGTTGAGTGTTGTGTGAAGGAGAAGAAGATTTTCAGCCTCTCACCTTGTGTGTTCTCTTTTAGGGTTTTGTGAGTGCGTGTGTGTGCTTGTTGCAAGAGCTCAAGCTCTCTTCTCCCCCCTGCATCTTTTCATAGACCAATCAAGAAACTCGAACCCACCCAACCACCCCAAATGGATAATGATAATCACATGACATATTCGGAATGCAAAAAGTAAGCTCAAGAGAGCATGCTTAGCTTGGTTGAATGTCTTACACTGTCACCGGTTGTGATTGAGCCTCATAATGCCAAACCTAACAACAACCAAGATTCAAAGCCTACAGGAGTACCGCTTTCCCTTTCAAGAGGAAGAAATACTCTCTACAGAAGAGTCATCTGGGAGGACAGATTGTACAAACTATACGCTTGAGAAAGTACGTGAGGAATTTGATAATTCCCTTACAAGATGAAAATAGTCTCTCAAAACCTCATTGAGGAATGCTCTTCTCTCATGAGATAAAGACAACATCACATCAGTACTTGTACCTTTAGGGGCTCAACTTGAGTTATACCAAGACATAAAGAACTCCATAGAACAGGACTGTGAGGATTCGCAAGTTTCCAAACATACCTCATTAAGAATTATCAGAGGGCCAAGTGTGCTAGTGTATGCATTGGGTACTCTTGAAAAATCTGAAAGCCAAAATGAGGATGAAAGTGAATGGGAGTATAAAACATAAATGGGATCTGAAGTCGAGTCAGTAACCGAAACATCCATGGTTCCTTTGGAAGATTCTATCATGGTATGGTTGGATTTTCTTGCAGACAATGATGTTAAGTGTAAACTCGCATTGATTAGCTCTCAAGCTAGTCATAACATCGTGTGACAATAGACACTTGGGTGTCATTGTTTGGGACAACCTAAACTCATCCCTACAAGCAATAGTCTTGAAAAAGGATCCAATGGACAAAATATTGAAGTTCCAGGTTACTTTAGATACACTACTCAAACAATCGATGGCGATATGGAATTTACATTCCATGTTACCCTAGATTCCCTTAGCAATGGTAGTTAGAAGAATCCTACGACAAAGCCATTTAAGTAGGATATTAAATAAGGCTTTCGCACTAATGGCTTCAAAAGAAAGCATATTACTATCGATAGTTCTTCGCCGCCCCAAGCTGTGGGGCTTACTTACTAGCTTTAATAGGGGTAGTTACTAGCGTCATCAGTCATTAGCTGATAAGTATGCAGCCTGACCCTGATAAGTATGCAGTCAAGACCGTCCCACCCCGATAAGCATTTGGGCCGAGGAAAGTCCAATGATGTCGTCCTTGGGTAGAACTTGGGTAGGTGAATCGTTGTATTCACTAGATGAATCCATGTAAACAGTCACCTTAGGCACTCCTGCAAGCAATGTAAAATTGCTATTACAAGAGGAAGAAACCTTGCAGGAGCTGGAACTTCCAACATATCTTATTGAAAAGATCCCTAGGATTTTGGTTGGATTGAAAATTGCAAATAAAATCACCACACAGCTTAAGCATAGCTTTACCCAACACAAGAACACAATCTCATGACCCTCGAGCTATGCGATTTGTTAGGTCAATCAACACTCATGGCACATCCTGAAAGGATTACCTTTACACAAGACTTGAACATGCCATATCTGGGGTACTTTGAACATACAATGTATATTTAAACTAACCCCCTCACTTGCACATTTTTTGTGGTTGAGTATGTGTTGGAAGCAGATTTGATCTTGGGGTATAAATGGACTATTACTGCCCAAGCACCACTGTGCTTTGCTACTAGCGATAAAGTCATCATGATGGTCAATGACAAAAAGTTGACAATACCATACTGCAAGGAAGAGGATCCAACTTTAATGGATATTTATGATGCTGAATGCAAAAGGATACAAGCCTCTTCCACAAAAGTCCATCTACACAATGACCTACCATCTGCGTCACAACCGACTCTGATAAAAAATCTACTGCTTCAACCCCACCCTCACCTACGAAGTTCGATGCCAAGACCTCGCAATCAACATCTATTCCTGAAGAAATTCCCATAGCCAAACCATTTATCTCTAACAAGGAACTCAAAGGAAAGACCCCAGAGCCTGTGCATCTTCATCAATAAACCTCACCAAAAGAGACAACCACATGCTCATCAAAGACCTCGTCATCGACAACCACCACTCCACAAGAGACTCTAGCCTCATCATCATCAACAATGCCCATGAGTCTCAAACCTGCAGCCTCAGTGCCAACCAAAGTCAAGGAGGGCCCAACACCTTTTCCACATCAACCCAAAACAAAACTCCACCACGACAACCATAATCAAGGTATCTTAATAGTATCAAAATGTGGGTAGAAAAGCAATTACTTGTAGCTCAAGGCTACTATGAAGGTGCCAATCAAATTTGGGTGCCTTGACAGTCAAAGCCTCTTTCTCAACGCAGCACTCGAAGGCCAAGGAAAAAGAAAAGTACTCCACAACACCATCCACAAAAGCCTATGCGAGTTCCTCAAAGAACTCCACCAATGCAACAAGTTTGGGTACCAAAAACAATGCTGCACGCACAAGGGTGCTACCAAAGAAATACCAAAGCTTGGGTCCCCAAGCGCATCACAAAGTCCCCTAAAGTTTGCACAAAGAAGAAAGCATCAACACCAAGCACATCGGCCCCAATTTACAGTGTTCATCAAAGATAGGTGCCTGTGCATGTGCTTCAACAACAAGGATACTATGATGGTAATTCCATCATATGGTTGCCAAAAATCAAACAATGTGAAGAAAACCTCACCATCGACTTCAACCCCAACAACTTCACCTAAAATTCGACAAGAATGGAGGCCTAAGCAACGACAAGCAAATCACTCAACAACTCTCGCGCATTCAGCACCAACACAAGAGCTTATGTGTTCAACCAAACAATCAACAGTCTTCCCTATAGCCTCTCGACGCAACAAATTCCAAAATCAATACCCACATCTGCACAACGGAGACTTATGAGCGCATCAAGGACAAAATAACAATGCTCTTGTCACCCCTTTGGATGTGAGAAATAAGTGCATAAGAAGCGACTGCTTGTTGCAAGTCATGACCTAGATGACCCATTTTTTTAAAAAAACTATCGAGGTCAAAACCTCCAACTTCACGAGGTCAAAACCTGTAAATTCAGAGAATTCCATCTCATGGAATTACAATTCACGGAGTTCCATCTCACGGCTTAAGAACCTGCACTTTCGCAATTTAAGCCTCATCACGGATTAAGCCATCTCACGCTTTAATCTTTTCCAATAATCTTCATCAATAGCTGTCATGTAGGCTGTAATGCCTGTGACCGACGGCGGCGGCAGACCGGATGACCATGTCCGGGGTTCAGTGGGAGAGGACGCCCATGCGGAGTCATGGGCGGCCAGGCTAGTGTGGACGGCAGCCGGCGGCCAGCAGCGAGAGGAGAAGAAAAAAAAAGCCACTTATTTTTTTTAAAATATATTTTCATTATTCATTTTTATGAAATTAAAAACGAGAAAATTTAAACGGATCCTCTCTCTCGGCTGGGGAGGAGGGATAATCCCCGCAAGAAATAATCCCGGCAAGGCACAGCCTCTCGATCATTTTAATTTTTGTTTTATCAGTTGCAGGCATTAATTTTTGCTCTCGGATCGGAGAATCCCGGAGTAGCATCCTTGTAGAGGCTCGCAGTGCAACACAAATCGACAGGCGACCGTAAAGGGGGGTGACTATTCTCTCTCCACCACCACTGCTCATTTTATTAGTGTTTTTTTTAAGTAATTTTCGAGTTCTCGCATTGTTTTTTGCAAGAATTAAAGATGTCTGCTAGGCGTAGTGTGTCCCCACCGCCTTCTACTTCTCTAGGTTTTTCAAGTCTCTTGTCCTCGGTTGGTTTGACCCCGACCGAATTTTCAGGCCGTACACGCCCGACCGTTATTCGGTCTGGAGCGCGCTCGTCGATCACGCGTGATCCGCCAGCGCCCTCCTCGTCTGTTGACCCCTCCTTAGGACCCAGCAAGCCTGCAGTGGCCGCATTGGCTGATGACCCCTTTCTGGCCGATGAGCCAGAGGACATGAACACTGACGTCGCCGAGGGGACCGAGGAGGACTCTTGGAGTACGACGACGATGATTATGACCTATTGGACCCTGCTGATGTCCTGACAGAGACGGAGCTCTCTAGTGGACCGTTTAAATATCTTAATGCCAAACTGAACACTATGGGTAAAGTCCAGGCTGATTTAGTCACGATGCTACAAAGCATCTCCACACGGTTAGATGCATTGATAGCCGCCTCGGCTAGTACTCCGACTCCTCGAGGTAGCCGAGCTCCTACAGCACGGGTGAGCGTAGCCTCGCCAGTGGTTGCAGGAGTACAGGCCGATGCGCCTGCGAGGCCGTCCGTATAGCGACAGCTTCGTCGTTATTAAAAGACTTAAAGCTGCCTAGTTTTGGTGGCGAGGAAAAGGAGAGAAACAAGGACTCAGTCAATATGTTTCTAGCGAAGTGGTCAGATTTGCATGCACTGCGATAGCAGCCTAGCCGTATACAGCCCGTATAGAGGCTAGTCTCTCATTAACCGGCAAAGCATACAAGTGGTGGATGAGTTTGACAACTCGCCCTGCCACTTGGACGAAATTTGAAACGATGTTTCGAAAAGAATTTTTGCCTGTTAATGAGGCAGAGAGAAGCTGGGAGTTATGGGACAAGTGCTCGATGGAGAACAAATCCCTAACTCAGTACATCTCAAACTACAGGGAGCTGGTACTCAAGCTAAAGGAAATCGATGCATTCCAAACATTGCGAGGCTTTAAGAGAGGCCTCAAAGATGATTACCTTGAGTACGTAGAGCCCTTACAGCCTAAAGACTTAGCAGAGGCAATTCAATATGCACAGATATTTGATGACATCAAGCGCCGTAGTGCGCGTGGTGGTTCTAGCAGGGCCAAGGGTAGTGAAAAGAGGAGGTCAGGCCTTAAAAGAAAAGGGTTCCGTAGTGAGAAACAAGGGGATAGGACGGACCAGGAAGGACAGGGTGGTCATTGGTCTAAAAAACCGCGACCATCCAGGAAGAAAAGAGACACCGAAATCCAAAAGAAAGAGCAGTATATTAAAGCGCGAAAGGAAAATCGCTGCTTTAATTGCAATGAAGTAGGGCACACGAAGGCTGAGTGTCCAAAGCCTAAAGCCAGTACGAGTGGCAACGAGCCCAAAAAAGATGGTAAATCTTCTAGGCAGTTGCATACAGTGCAGAGACTCCCTCTCAGTTCCGCAGAGTTCAGAGAGGTGACAGTGTGTCATTGTGATGAGTATCACGCTTGTTCAGTGACACCAGCGATGTGGCAGCCTACTGTAGGTCCGCATGACATGGTGCGCATGTATGGCACCATAGGTGGACAGCATTTTACGTCCATATCTGGGAAAATTCGTAGTAGTTTTCCTAGATGATATTCTTGTGTACAGTAAGACAGAGAAAGAACACATAGAGCATTTGCGTCTAATGTTCGAGTTGTTGCGAGAGTACAAACTATTTGCGAAGAAGAGCAAATGTGAATTTTTTGAAACAGAAATTCACTACCTTGGCCATATTATATCCGCCGCCGATGGTACGTGGATGGCGCCAGAAAAAGTAGAGGCTATTCTTAAATGGCCAACGCCGAAGAATCTTGAGGAACTGCAGATTTTTCTTAGCATGTCGGGGTTCTACCGACAGTATGTGAAGGACTACGTGAAGATCGCAGTCCCGTTGACTGACCAGTTACGGTCAAAACCAAAAAACATTAGTTGGGGGGAAGCCCAACAGAAAAGCTTTGGTAAGCTTAAGGTGACCGTAGGAGCAGCTGCACCTGTTTTGACTATTGTGGAACCAAATGAGCCGTTTGTTTTGGAAACAGACGCTAGTAATGAGGCCATTGGGGCCGTACTTATGCAAAGGGGACGCCCAATTGCATTTGAGAGTAAAAAGTTAGATCGTGCGCAGCGTAACTACTCGGCTTATGAGCGAGAGTTACTAGCGATAGTTCATGCACTGAAAAAGTGGAGACACTATTTATATGGTGCTACTTTTGAGGTCCGGACGGACCATGAAAGTCTGAAATGGCTTTCAAGTCAAAATGAACTGAAGGGTAGAAAATCTCGGTGGGCGGAGATTCTACAGGAGTTTGACCTTCAGATACGTTTCCAGAAAGGTAAGTATAACGTGGTGGCAGATGCACTTAGCCGCATGCCACAGATTAATGAACTTAGTTTCACAGTCTTCAAGAATGATTTCTTGGAGTCCCTACGTGGTTTATGTGAGCATGATCCATCTTTTACAGAGGTTTGGCGCGCTGTACGCGTACGCACTTCTTCACAGACGCGACCACCTCCCTTGGCACGTATTGCTAGTCCGAAGAGACTAGCCGAAGGTGCAACGAGAGTTAGTCCGGAGAGACTAGCCGTGTCTTCTGGGTATAGTTTGGAGCCGGAGAGTTCTGACATAGGCCCTTCATCACCTTTGACTGCCACGGCTTCAAAGGGGAATGATAAACTTCGTCGGGGGGAGAAATATGCTAATTACTCCATTGACGGGGGTACTTACTCTACAAGGGTAGAATATGTGTACCAACTATTGGTGATTTTCAGGCCCAAATTCTTAAAGAAAGTCATGATAGTCCAAGTGCGGGTCATCCTGGGATTCAGAAGACCTATGCACTAGTAAAAAGACAGTTTTATTGGCCTAGTTTGTTTAAGGACGTCCAGACTTATGTGCTGAAATGCAATAAGTGCCAGGTCAATAAACATGAACGTCTTAAGGTTGGAGGACTACTCCATCCGCTGGAGATTCCTCAAGGGAAATGGGAAAGCATTTCCATGGATTTCATTACCGGTTTACCCAAGACGAGTCGAGGGAATGACTCGGTGTGGGTGGTAGTGGACAAGTTAACTAAAATGGCAAAGTTTATTGCCACAAAGAAAACTGTAAAAACGCCAGAGTTGGCAAAACTCTTTATTGAACATCTCTACAAGCTATATGGCCTGCCCGCAGATATAGTGTCGGATAGAGATAGAAAGTTTAACAGTCATTTTTGGAGGGAAGTCTTCAAAAAGTTGGATACTACTCTGAGTATGAGTACGGCAGATCATCCGGAGTCTGATGGTCAAACTAAAAGAGTTAACCAAATTCTAGAGGATATGTTGCGTTCTTATGTTAGTAAGAAGCAATCTAATTGGGAAGAGTACTTGTCCTTATTGGAGTTTGCCTATAACAGCTCCAAACACTCAGCAAAACTGGATTTACACCATTCATGTTAATGTATGGATTCCAGCCGAGATCTCTGATGGCTGTAGGCCTAGAAAAGGAGAAGATTCAATCTGTCAACGATTTCCTTGAAGATATGAATGATATGCTCAGAGCTGCACGTGAGAGCATTCGTAGCGCTCAGGATCGCGCTAAAACTTATGCGGATAAAGGACGTAGAAAGGTGACCTTTGCAGAAGGTGACTTTGTATTCCTCAAGGTTCCTGCGCAGTCAGAAACCATGAAAACGGGAAAGTGTGATAAACTTTGTCCGAGATATTATGGTCCTTTTAAAATCCTTAAGAAGATTGGGGACATAGCATATAAACTTGAGTTACCGGAGAGTTCTCAAGTCCATCCTGTCTTCCATGTCAGTAAACTGAAGAAATCAGTTCACGAGTTAGAGAACGCAGTTTCTCCAGAGATTTTGGTGGACTTGATAGAGCCACCAAAGATACCACATGAACCTGAAAAGATTCTAGAGTATCGTGACAGACAAACCCGACATAAAGTGTACCAGGAGGTACTTGTTAAATGGACAGATAGGGATGAGGAGGTGGCAACCTTGGAACGCCGTAGTGCAATTTCCAAAAGGTTTCCCCAGTTTGTTTTTGAGGATGAAAACTCTTCTTAAGGGGGGGGTAATGTCACTTAGGCTGTAATGCCTGTGATCGACGGCAGACCGGATGACCATGTCCGGGGTTCAGTGGGAGAGGATGCCCATGCGGAGTCATGGGCGGCTAGGCTAGTGTGGACGACAGGCCACACACTATATAGCCTGGGGGATGAGGGGCAATCCTCATTCTTCCTCTATGGCTGGGTGGTGAGCTAGAGGCCGTCCCCTCTTGTGGTAATGCCCGTAGTGGCGTTATTACAGATATCTAACAATAGCCATTATATATCTGTTAGCTTATTGCTTACTATTTCTTTGGCTAAATTAATGTAGCAACTGCTCCATGAGTACATATCCATACTCAGCGATCCGTGATGTGGGTGATCGATGTTGCCTGGAGCTATTGATAGAGTAGGATTTAGATGGCCTACTCGAACTCCATTTTGTTGAAAGGGTCTCGCTAGTTGAGTGGATTGAGCGGAGGGTCAACTTGACGCTCGAGTGGTGTTTGCGATGGAATTCCTCTTTCTTCCAGGGATTGGGGGGTGATTAGTCTCGCTGACAAGGGTGGAGGGGTAGGCGATGAAGAGGCACCCATGGTGAGACTGACATGAAGGATGGGGGAAGGATTTTATGATGTTGAAGGTATATTAGCTAGGGCTATGTGCATGCCTAAATGCAAAGATATGGATGGAGGTGAGGGTGGGGATGGTAAGGAAGGTGGGGTGGGAAAACGGAGTGGTGGAGATGATTAGGAGGGGAAGGGTGGAGGTGCCAAATGGGAGTAAGGGTGGCGGTGGTTGGGTGCTGGTGCTTGAAGGGAGGGACTAGGGGGTGGAGGTTGATGTGGGGGACATAAGGGTTGTGCTCCTTGGTCGTCATTCCCTCTGTCATGGCTGTCGTGGTCTCTGCCGAGAGCTTTGTCTTTGGAGTCTTTGAGGCCATGCGATCTGAAAAAGGCTTTTGCCTCCACAGCTTCCTTAGGTGTAAAGTCCATCAGGAAGGTGACGTGCGAGTCATCAAATTGGATGATGTTCGTGGCTTCCATTACCTCCATCTATACATGGCACTGTTGGTGGTAGAGGATGAGAATGCCAACTGCAGAGTACGGAGGAAGTTCATCATGGGCGGAGGGAGCGAGCGACTTTGTGCCAATCCCTACGGTGGTGGAGATGTTGAAGAGCATCAGCTGTCCTTTTTGAGGAGTAGGGTTATGGGGACACAAACCATCCGTGAAACTGAGAGATCAATGGGGTCAGCTGGTTCTGTTGGTTGGCCGCAGTGGATTAGGTGACACCAGTTGATGAGGGTGGCTTGGAAAGGGTGGGTAGTAGAAGATCTGGGGGTGGGTGAAAGATATGAGCCCTTGGAAGAAGAAGAGAGGTAGGAGGGCGATGTTGGAGAGAGGGAGCTTGGTGAGGATATAATTATAGGTTGTGCGAGAGAGGGGCTTATCTAGAAAAATGTTATGCTGGAACAGGTTGAGGCGAACACTCCAGTAGTGGAGGTCGAGAAGCTGGAAGGGGTTTTGTGGGGGGGAGGGCAAGGAGAGGCAGCTCCATTAATGTATCCATGAGAGCATCCACCTTCCTTTCTGTGGCACTGGAGGAGGGAACATATGACGTCGGTGGGGGTTGTGCTGCTCATGCTTCGACTGCATCCAGCTCGGCCTCCTTCTCACATGGAGTGTCTCCTCTGATATTTCCTTGTAGCGTTGGAAATCGATTTGTGTCTTTCTAAGGGCCTCTTCTACAGCAGTAGTGCGGTGCTAGGAGTCTTTGGCCTGGGCTAAAGAGAGGTCATTGTGAGCCCTTTGTGTGGCTTCGTGAGTTTGCTGGCACTATTGTTGGTGGAGCTCTAAGATGGTGGAGAGGGCTTGCATGACCTACTGCTCTTTTGCATCATCGAGCATTATCTGAAGCTGGAGGTTGTTAAGATTGATGGTGTATAAGTCATCAGCGGTCTGCCTCTCCTGAGATTTGGCCAGTAACATTTCCCATTGGGCCATGGTTGCCACCTCATGCTGGCAATAAATATAATCTATCATTTGTGTAATGAGCTCCTTGGCCATATGAGAGCCCCATTGCAGATCTCGGTACTGTTCCATGTGCCACATGTACACTCTCAGCATAGGCTTGACTTGACCTAAAGCTACATGTTCTTTCCCATCGAAGAGTCTCCAGCGTGTTGAAATGAGTAGAGTGAGGAGAGGAGGGACATGCCTCTATTATGTAGTGAGGAGAGGAGGGACATGCCTCTATTATGTAGTGAGGAGGGAAATCATCGAAGCTATCCGGGGATGGGGTTTCAAAAAGATTCTAATAAAAAAAGGCATGTTTTTGCCTCTCCTACTCAGCAACCTTGCGTCTTGCTTCTTCAACTTCCTATTCCTCTTGTGTAGGGCCTTGACTGGGCGGTGGGGGAACTGGATCCTTGCCCTTGGGTTCTGGTTGATGGCGGTTTATGGGTGGTGGTTTGGGAGAGGATGGTGGTGGAGGCATGGAAATTGGGATGGTGTCTAGCCCACTGAGCTGGATGGCCCTGCGAAGCTCGTCCCACCTGGCAGCATGGTAGAGAACTTTAGTTAGGAGTGTGGCTACTGTGAGCTTTCCCTGTGGGTTGGAGAAAACTGCATGTAGCTCCTTGTGTAGATATTCTGTCCAATTCACAGGCTGCCCTTGTTGGTGTACCCTAGCTGATGTGGACATGTTGCAGGCTGTGAACTTGTCTGTCCATCTGGTGGTCAAAAGAAATTGCAGTGTTCTTGCTAGCATGACCAGTTCCTCTTGTGTGATGTTAGCCCATTCAACTCTATCTTTGTTTGTTATGCCTTTGTAAGTGCCTTTAGTTAATTTTGGGGCATTGGTTAGTCGCATGATGTAAGGCTGGTCAAGTCGAGGAAGCTGCAGGGAATCTCTGATCAAATCCACACTCAAGTGCACTCTCTGTGGGGCTGCCCCTCATTGTCGAGCACCTTGCCTATGTGAGGGTTGGCGTCATAGGTTTCGGTAAAACACAGGCAATTATATAGGTCCGGCTTCCAAGGCTCCATTGTCGGCAGACCTCGCCCCCCCCCCCCCCCCCCGCTGCTCTAGTTAGGTTACCACTATGGGGTCAGCCTGCTGTGGGGCTGCAATTGCCCTGTAGCATGGCCCTATGAAATAAAGGAGGTTGTACTCTATTTTATAGTTTTTCTTCATCAGAGAGTGCATGGTATGGCTGCTAACTTGCTTCATCACAGCGGCTCCCCCAAATGTGAAGCTGTGTGGGGTGATGGCGGGTGTATTCCTCGAAGCATCTCCCCGTCGGGCGCTTCTTCCTTAGGGTAGGGTGGTGGAGGACCTCCATGGAAGAGTCTGAGGTGTCGGCCATGGGTGATAGAGGATGAGATTAAAAGAAAGCTTGAGAGAAAAATTTGCAAGAGTTTGGTTACACTAAAAGCTGAAAGTGAGGAAATGAGGGGGTGGGGCGCATATATATAGTTTTCTAGAAGGACACGACAGTGGTGGAAACCTGAATGGTATGAGTGTGGCATCTGCTAGAACAGGCATACAAATTGATGTAGAGGATGAAACCGGCGTGGCAGATTGGGTTTGTGTTTGGTACAGACGTGGCAACTCAGAAGGGGAATGGTACGGCCGTGGCATCTAAAGAAAAAGTTGGAACGATCGTGGCACTTTCGGAACGGCCGTGGTAACTCAGTTGGATTTTGGAACGACCGTGGCATCCTGAATACTGAATGGGATGGTTGTGGAATATTTGGTAGGGCCATGGCAAAGTTGAAGTTGTGAATGGTCCAGCTATGGCAAAAGGGATATGTGAATGGTACGATCGTGTGGAAAATCTGGTACACTGTGGTATTTTCTTTTGGGCACCCTGAGTCAGGTTTTGTACCCTTGGGCTATGCTGCCATCACCCCATTATGGGTTTTGTACTGATTGCATGCCCAATTTGCCAAAGTGAGGAGTTCCAATTAGGTGATGGCAAGGTTGGGATGTCCGATTCCTGGGGGGATGTAGAGGTCGTTGACAAGGAAGTACCTAAAATTGGAGAGGTTGACGGTTGATTTGGAGTACTCCAAGGTAGCCTGAGAATAATGGGTGAAGGGAGTTGCCGACGTCAAGAGTATATCACTGGGTAAGGGTATATCACTGGGTAAGGGAGTTGCCGACGTCAAGAGTATATCACTGGGTAAGGGTTGTCAGCTCCAGAATGGGGGTTAGAGTGTCATCATGAAGCTTTTGCTTCCCTTTTTCTTGGTCAACCATTGTGGCGGAGGCCACCTTGGGTTTCCATTGAAAGGTGGGTAACTACAGAGTGACACGAGGTGGGAGTTTATGTCGTGATGATGTGGGGATGTGGCAATTGCCCTCATAGAGATGTTGGGCTTGTAGAGTAGAGGTTTTGGGATCCACTTGGAGGTTGGTTTTGGGCACAGCTGAGAATGTGATTGAGTATAGGTGGGCCATGAAGAGCGTTTGGACCGGCATTTGTCCTATACCATGTGGGATTGTAGTTGGCAAATTGGTTGCCTATACGAGGGGAATGAGGAGCTCCGGGTGCCGGTGTATGAGGGGTGAGAGTTGGATCGTTAGGGATCCACAATGTAGATGTGCCCTCATAATAGCCATGTGTGGTTAGGATCTTCTTAGGCACCTAATGGAGAGAAGGCATGCCTTGTGTGCATGTGTTAGTGTGGTTAGAAGTATTATTGTGGTTAGGTTTCTATGGTGGGTCAGCAACTTGTGTGGCTTTTGAGATGTGGGAGTGAGGTGTTGCCGAGTGTGGTGGTGGGGAGGGTGTGAGAGGCAGTGGTGTGTTTGGAAGGGCGAGTGGACTCTTTTTGAGTGGGATGGATTTGTGGGAATGAGGATGGAATGATGATGGGGAGTGGAGGGGTGACTTCTCGGCATGGGGAAGCAGCAGGTAAGTACAGGCTCTTCATCCTCATGAGGACAGTAACTTAGCCAGAGGCTAACTGTAAGGTAGTCGTCCTTGCAATGTTACACCTATTGTGTCCCATCCAACCCCTTCCAAGGAGCATTTCTTTGCATATTGTTCCTAGAGACATCACATAGAACTTCCCTTCCAAGGGATTATTTCCAATGTGGAACAAAAGTGTGATTGTGCTTAAGCAGTGAACTTCCTGAGATGCCACTGTTGTGACTGTGGGGCAGGGGTATCTTTCAATAAAGTTTCCCCAAGGGAACACCATGTTTCGTGAGACATCAAATTTTGTAATTAGCCCCTGTATCTACTAGAGCTAATTTTTGGGTGAAGCTTGTCGGGATGGTCATTCCTAGCCACAACCAAGCAAGCTTCACCTCCCATTCTTCCTCTTCTAGGTCTACCACTTGGGCCATGTTGACCATGATTTTTTTTGCCGAAGCTTGGCTTGCCTCGCTTTAGCCTCTTATTGGGTAGCTTGTTTCATATCCTCATGGTCCTTTCTTTGTTGTTTATTGTCATGAATAGCCCTTAGCAGGGTGGCTTTGATGAGTGGGCCATAATAGCGTTTTTAATTTGTTGCCATTGAAATAGTTAGCCATTTTGACAGTGTCAAGTGTCTCTATGCGCACACAGCGCCTTGTGGGGTTATCTCAGTGACTAGGAAGAGTCCTAAGCCTCTAAGCTTGAGTTTATTTTTGTGCATTTTTGTGCTAAATAGGAGGACTGTGTCACCCTCGTTCATTTGTTTGTCTTTTAGCTGGTCGTCGAACCATTATTTATACCTTAGCTTTTCAACAATCATGCTATATACAGCTAGAAAGCATGTTTTATCAAGATTTTCAAGATTGAAAAGGTGACAGCTTAAAACATTCCCTGTGAGCTTCTCAGATGCGTAAGCTTGGGACCAAGAACTCCATTGGCATGACCGCTTCAATATACCATAAGTCAATCTGAAGGGAGTGGCATTGGTAGTTGCCTTGTAGGACATTCTATGGGACCAGAGTGCTGTCGATAACTTTTATTCCCAATCATTGCACTGGCCTCCATAGTTTTAGTTATAATGGCACATAAAACCTTGTTTGTTCTTTCAACTTGGCCATTCGCTTGAGGGTAATAGGGGGAGGACTTTCTATGAGTAACAAGGAACTCTTGTAAGAGAAATTGGATTACCTCATTAATGAAATGCATTCCATTGTCACTCACAAGCTCTAGGGGGGCGACCGAAGCTTGCGATGACTGACTCAAATAGAAATTTTGTAGTTAATCACGCATCAGCTTTACGGCTAGCCCGAGCTTCGCTTCGACCCACTTAGTGCAATAGTCCATAGCAACGATTATATATATGGCTTGAATGTATCTGGCTGTGGGACTAATGGGTCGAATGAAATGAATGCTCCACTTTTTAAATGGTTGCAAGGATACTACAGGATTCAAGGGCATGTTGTCCTTAAAGCAGGGAATTGCCGCACGTTGGCATTCATCGCACCGCTTGACATATTTTGCGGCATCCACCATTAAAATGGGCAACCATAACTCGGCTTTGAGGACTTTGTGTACGGTGATATCTGCTCTGTGAAGTGCCTCCCACCAGCACAAGCAGAGTGAGCTTGTTCTAGAAGGAAGACATATTTGTCTTCATGGACACGTCTAAGAATCTTGTCTTTCCCTGCCGGTAGAGTTAGCCTGTAATGAATTGGTAGGGGATTGCCTAATTAATTAGTAGGTGATGGGCATGGTCCTTGTTTAGAGGGGATCCACTGGTAAGCCGTTGGCTAGAAAGTGTGCTATCTCCTCTCCCCACTTAGGAATTAAGCATAGTTGGCATAGGGCGGCATCTGGTAAATCATCATCGACTCCCACCACCACTGGCGGCTCGCCATTAGGGATTCTTAACATGTGGTTTGCCAAGACATGTTGTGAGCCTTTCCTCAGTATAACACTGAAGTCAAACTCCAGCAATGTAAGAAACCACCTGGTGTTCCTTCCTGTTGTACATGGCTTGTTTACCAGGTATAGAAGATCTTGATGGTCTACGAAGAAGATGAATTTTTCTGCTAGAAGATAATGGCGAAACTTCTTTTAACAGTGTAGACCATGGCCAACCCTTCTCTTTCGATCGTAGTATGATTTCTCTCAACTTCGTGGAGTTTGCGCGGCTGGCAAAGCTGATGGGAAAATCCATCTTGTGTTCACCTGGTTGAGCCAACACACATCCAACACCAAAAGCAGAGGCATTGATGTGGACATGAAAGATAATGTCCCAATTGGGAGACCTAAGAATAGGAGCGCTATAGGCAAGACTTTCTTGAGGGTCATATAAGCCTGTTGGCATTCCTCCGTCCACTCAAAAACTATCAAGAGTACATAAAGAGGTCGAGCTATAATGAATCTCTAGGACATGTTATCCAAGCATGGTATGATAGGCTGTAAGCCTATTTTAGTGTCATTGGATTAGAACACTAAGCTTTTCACAAATATAGGTGAGCTTTTGGAGGACCCCACTATGTACATGCGCATAGTGGGTAGCATGATCTACATGACCATTACTAGGACATATTCAAGCTACGTTGTTGAACTTGTGAGTCAATTTATGCAGGCCTCCAAGAAGCCACACTAGAAGGATTCTTAGATACATAAAGTCCACTTTATTATAGACTTTTCTATGAGACTAGTAGAGGGATACAGCACAGATATACTGATTGGACTGGTTGTTGGTAGTGTCTCAAATAGGAGATCTATGGATTTATGTTTTCTTTTGGGAGTGTTGCAAACAATAAGTTGAAGTAGTAAGAAACATCTGACAATTGCCTTGTTGAGTATAGAGAAAGAGTATAGGGGTGTTTCTTGTAAGTTATCTTGGTTTTGTAAGCTACTTAGTGATATGGGTAAGCTTGTGGATAGGGTCATTGTCTAACATATTATGCCTCCTTTTTTGAGGCCATAGAATATTCTCTAGTTGTAGATTATGCCTCCTTCCATGGTGCAAAAATGGGAAAGATATGGAGTGTCCTCCAAGGATCCTACACCAAGCCCCAAACACTAAGCCCCAAGCACTCTAAAATCCCATGATGAACCCCAATGTCATTCCTTAGGGTGGCACATGCTACAAGTGTAGATTTGAGCATGTTTATTATAAGGATTATCCCAATAAAGTGTGATAATTACCCTAGTGGGTAGAACCATGAGCCACTTGTTAGAATTCGTGGTGCTCATGCTAGATCAAGTATGTGGAGGAGAGGGACACAAAATACAAGAAAAATATATTTCTTATTAAGTTGTTTATGAATACAACTAGGCCTTGCTCAATACAAAATGCCTCCTAGCTTCACCTTTAAATAGGTGAGCTAGTGGACCTTAAGTACCTTCACACACACACCCTTCTCTTCCCCTTCTACATAACCTTAGTCTTTTAATACCCTCCCTCAATACCAACTATGAAAGAATTGGAATAGGTGGTATTGGACATAGGTTGCCTTTATAACATTAGGCGTACAAGGATGTCATGGTGGTGTGGTTATCTAGGACTTACAAGTATGTTCCTAGAGCCTTAGAGGCTAATACAATGATGCCATCTAAGTCTTTATTTGATGTCGATGAAGATGTACACCTTAATGATGGTGCACCCCACTCTTTGTGCTTGCTTGAACTCTTGTAGTTGACATGCTTTAGACATACATGCCATTGCTTTCACATGCTTTCCACCCTGACCATTCTCACACAATGATCAAAACAAGGCTGCCACCCTTGCTTAAGTGGTTTGCACATAGACGTTCCTTCAACATGCTTGATGCTTCCTTGAATACCATACCTCCTCCATGGGAAATGAGGTAGATTTATATGGGAAAGGGAAAGGGAGGGTCTTACCACTTGCCTTATGGATTGGTCAAGGGCAGTGTCTACTCCACAATTACAGCAAAAGCTTTTGTGCATGTTGGTTACATGATACCCATTAGGGTTTGAAGGTACAAGCTTAATGAAAGTGAGTAAGTGGTTGAGGTAAATGCTCAAACCAATAAGGTACATCATTCTTGGCTCAAGAAGGAGAGGGCATGGCTCATGATGTTGCCTATGCCTCTTACAAAGACAATGCCAAGAGATGCTTAAAAACATAACAAACAACAAGGTAGAGCACTTAGTGATGCTATGCTCAACCTTACAACTCATCTTAGAAGATGAAAATGTTGAATATGCAGCGGAATAACATGCCTTGGGCTTGGATGATGGCTTATGACATGCCTATGCCTCTTACAAACAAGAGCCTCAAGGGTGATACACAACAACATTAAAGATGCGCACTTAGTGTACATGTGCCCAACTTTAAACCACTCAAAAATTGAGTTTGTTGATGAAAAACCAGAAATCTTCAACCTCTTTGGCTTATGGGATGAAGACAATGGCTTATGGTTGCACCATTTCTCCTTGGAAGATTGCCAAGGTAAGCATAGAAGCGGGTTGACGGTGAAGACTTATAATGTGGCACTTATGGTGTGTGCCCAGCCTCCAATGTTGATGAAGAAGAGCCTCCTTAGTGTTAAAGACCTCCTCCTTTGATGGTTAAGACCACAATAGTGTTAAGCAACACTAACGATGATTAAGATCATTGTTAGTGTTTAAAAACACGATTAGTGCTTAAGAGCACATTTCTAGCATCTAATGACACTTGTATTGGTGATTAGATTCACCATTATTGTTTAATAAAACTCTTAGTGTTTAAAAACACTTTGTAATAACTCCTCTTTGCTGGATTAGAAGCTTCATTAGTGTTAATCAACACTATTAGTGCTCATAAAAAGCACACTTTGAAAGGCTTTGTGAACTTGAAGATGATGAGGAAGCTTGATGAGAATGAGGCTCATGAATACCTCATGTGGTTGGCCACCGCTTCAAAATCAAGAGTGGGATCAGCAACAAGCCCTCACAAGATCACTTAGGTGATTAGAGCAAGTGGAGAGGATTAGAGCAAGAAAAAAAAGGCATAATTATGAAGCTTTTATGCAAGCTTCCATGGAAAAAACTGTAGCCGCCTGGTTTTTTTGCCTCCCACAGTCGATTCACGCCACCATTGGGGCTGAGGTTTGGGATGTAGGACCTTGAGAGTGTGGGCTTCAAAATCCCTAAAGCTATGCAGCTTATGGTTGCATGTACATGGCGAATTCGTGTACGGACAGCTGCGCTGCAGAGAAAGTGCGCCGACCTGCACAGGCGACAATGTCGCGTTGGAAAACGCCTGATTCAGCTGATGAACAGTACGACCGCATGCGCCCGGATGTCCTCCACAACTCCCTTGAAGAAAGCTCGGCGAGTTGTTGCCTCCACGAGTTGCTAGAGCTCATCCACTGCCAGGGGGTTCAGCTCCACAAGTGAAAGGATAAGAAAAAGTGAGGATTTTGACCTATTCTACACCACAAAGGGGCCTAATCAACCTAAGCTCTAGATACCATGTTAGAATTCGTGGTGCTCATGCTAGATCAAGTATGTGGAGGAGAGGGACTCACAAAATACAAGCTTGCTTATTAAGTTGTTTATGAATACAACTAGGCCTTACTCAATACAAAATGCCTCCTAGCTTCACCTTTAAATAGGTGAGCTAGTGGACCTTAAGTCCCTTCACACACACACCTTTCTCTTCCCCTTCTACATAACCTTAGTCTTTTAATACCCCTTTGTCGAGCCTAAGTTTGCTGAGTATACAAGGAGGACGAATCCGTACAATCCTCCTTAATTTTATCATAAAAATAACAGGGACCATCCTAGTGGGGCAGAAGCAAGAGCCACTTTGTCGAGCCCTAATTTGTTGAGTGTACAAGGAGGACTAATCCATAAAATCCTCCTCGATTTTATCTCAAAGATAAAAGGGACCATCCAAGGCTACAAAAATGATCAGAAAGCTCAAGCTTCAACCTTGAAGCAGGCAGCTAAAGAGCCCAAGGTACAAGCCCCAAAGGCTATAATAGCCTCTCAAAAGGCTAAAGGACTGGAACTAGATGTATAAAAGAAGATGTCAAGGATAATAACATCATGACCATTGAAATTAGTTCAAACAAGTGCTTTGAAGCTACCATCCTTGTTGTGTCTAAAATAATAAGTGATCTCCCACACTCAAACTAGCTCTTCATGAAAAGAAGAAGCCATTGACTATATTAAACTCCCCACTATGAAGCTGAAAGAGAATCCCAACCCCATGTTGGAGAGGGATCAAGTCAAATAAGGCAAAGAGATTTTTAAGCAAGTATAGGCTATGGACTTGAGCCTATCCTTGAGCAACTAGTCAAGATGAAACTATTGACCCTGTATGAGCGTATTGCCTACATGTATCCCAAACCCTAGCCTAGAGCCAATCATAAAATCAAAATAGGACATTTATGGATTGCACAATGGTTTGTCATAATGTGAACTTAGAGGTCCACTTGCAAAGTTGATTTATTGGTTCTTGACATGGGGCTCATTGTTGATATGGTTTTAGGATGTGATTGGCTCTCAAGTCTTGGCTCTTTTACCATGAATGTGGAGTAAGGTTTCATGCCATGTACGCATGTGAGCATGAGAAAATGTTAAATAAATAAAGGGATGTGTTTGACATGCCCAAGTGCTTGCCCCACCAAAGAGGGAAGTTGATCATGGAATAGATGCTAGGCCTACCAACAAGCCACCATATCGATTATCAAAAGTGAAAAAATGTTTTTCTTGCTATAAAATGTGTTCTCAAGATGATTAAGACCGCCTTGAGAAGACTTGCAAGGTCACCTACACTCATGTTCTAAAGAGTTTTTCTTGCTATAAAATGTGTTCTCAAGATGATTAAGACCGCCTTGAGAAGACTTGCAAGGTCACCTACTCATGTTCTAAAGAGATTTTCTTGCTATAAAATATGTAACAACCTTAAAGGAAAATTCTTACCTTTTTCAACTATTGGAACATCAAGCCTAATTATTACCCCAATTATTACTCAATCAAGGTTTTGGAGCCCTTACACCACACTTTTTCAAACCCTTGGCATCAACCCTGAGTTCCTCTCCATTCATTGTTCTGACACAAGGAGTAAGGATTGTGGGGAAAGCTAAAGAACTAGCTCTCAAGGGACTACTTTTAGAACCTAGCTATTCCACACAAGGGAAATTGTGTAATGTGTCCTCAGCCTTTCACATAAGTTAAGGATAGGCAAATGTAGGACCAATGTCATTAAAAAACCATACAACCCTAACCCCATGGGGCATTTATATATAGAAGATATAATAATAAGGATGGCATTCCAAATGGAAAGGGGGGTTACCATGTGGGAACCACTCAATTTTGATGACCAAATTTGATGGAACTAGAGATTCCATTCTAAAGATAGAGAATTTTGATCAAGTTTGAGAAGCCATGGGAAGAATTGATCAAACTAAGATCTATTCATTTGGACTTTGCCTTGAAGGCAAAGTAGGCCAGTGGTTTAGGGCACTAAACCCACTTGGAAAAGACCAATTATGAGAAAGAGGCCATGACCATCTCTTCATGTTTAGACAATTGATCATGAGTGTTGTTTTCTGCGATGCTATGGACCTATAATCTCTAAGATAAAGATGTATAAGGTATCCACCTAAACCAAGAGATAGGGGATACGTCATTCAAGGCCCCTCTAACTAAGGGATCCCAACCACTACCAAAAAGAGTCCTAGTGAAGTGCATTAGCATGGATGAGCTAGAAAAAAATTATTTAATCAAATAGACAAGCATTGGTAAGGTCAGCCTCAAGGGAAACCCTAAGGACAAACCCATCCAGTTCTACTAGTCGAACACACTCATTTATTCCCACTAAAAGATATGGCATGGTGCATACTTTAATATACCAAAACCATACAAGCACATTTCTAAGGCATTTCTAGGGGATATGTCATTCAAAGCCCCTCTAACTAAGGGATCCCAACCACTACCAAAAAGAGTCCTAGTGAAGTGCATTAGCATGGATGAGTTATTAGAAAACAATTATTTAATCGAATAGACAAGCATTGGTAAGGTCGCCTCCTCAAGGGAAACCCTAAGGCCAAACCCATCCAGTTCTACTAGTCGAACACACTCATTTATTCCCAGTAAAAGATATGGCATGGTGCATACTTTAATATACCAAAACCATACAAGCACATTTCTAAGGCCAAGATTATAATACCTTTTTGCTCTTTGCTAACACCATGTCCACACAGCTCAATGTTTTTACCAAAAGGAAACCTGTTAGGGTGGACACCACAATGGTAGATGCTCTTGTCACCAAGGCAACCATTGGCATTATCAGCACTAATTGCCATTCCTGGCACGACCTCTAGTACACATTGCCTAACCCCTTATCGAGAGGTATGTACAAACTGCCCCACAGTTGCCATACCCACCTTTGATATTACCACCCCAACTAGTTTCTTCCACCATGAACACAAACCACACTAGTATAGTAGTACTCGTTGACATGCAAATAATTCAGAATAGGACAAGTCTTATGTATCTAGAATATGCTTTAGTCATCATAGATTATGCCTCCTTTTTCGAAGCGATAGAATATGATCTAGTTATAGATTATACCGCCTTCCATGGTGAAAAAATGGGCAAGATATGGAGTATCCTCACTAGGATCCTACACCAAGCCCCAAGCATTCTAAATCCCATGAAGAACCTTAATGTCATTCCTTAGGGTGGCACATGCTACAAGTGTAGATTTGAGCATATTTATAAGGATTATCCCAATAAAGTGTGATAATTACCCTAGTGGGAAGAAGCATGAGCCACTTTGTCGAGCCTTAATTTGTTGAGCTTACAAGGAGGACAAATCCATACAATCGTCCTCAATTTTATCACAAAGAAAAAAGGGACCATCCAAGGCTACAAAAATGACCAGAAAGCTCAAGCTTCAACCTTGAAAGCAGGCAGCTAAAGAGCCCAAGGTACAAGCCCCAAAGGCTATAATATCCTCTCAAAAGGCTAAAGGACTGGAACTAGAGGTATAAAAGAAGACGTCAAGGATAACAACATCATGACCATTGAAATTAGTTCAAACAAGTGCTTTGAAGCTACCATCCTTGTTGTTACTAAAATAATAAGTGATCTCCCACTCAAGCTACCTCTTCATGAAAAGAAGAAGCCATTGACTATGTTAAACTTCCCAAGAAACTGAAAGAGTATCCCAACCCCATGTTGGAGAGGGAGCAAGTGAAATAAGGCAAAGAGATTCTAAGCAAGTATAGACTATGGACTTGAGCCTATCCTTGAGCAACTAGTCGAGATGAAACCATTGACCCTGTATGAGTGTATTGTCTACATGTATCCCAAACCCTATCCCAAATCCAATCATAGAATCAATGTGAGGGAAGTAGAGGCTATGGGACTAGAGCAAGTAGTCAAATATGAACCACTGACTCTGCATGAGCGTATTGGCTACATGTATCCCATACCCTATCTGAAAGCTAATCATAGAGCCAATGAGGGAACATATTCTTGCCACCAAGGTAACTTGTAAACATCCCCAAAAGACCTCATAAAGTGCCAATTCTAGATCCCTTGGCTCAAAAACCAATCCAAATAGTTTCCCCATTGCTAGATATATGCAATTGAGGAAGACTTAGAGGATGGGGAAGTTTGCCTCCAAATGGGTTTGCATAATATTTTCCCCAAGGTGATTTTGGTGATGAATTGATTTCATCCTATTCAGAGGGATTGAAAAAAAGGAATCACCTCCTAGAGAAGATTCAATATATATTCCCTATACGATATACGATTGTAGGTCCAAATCCCCACCTCTAGGGATCCTATTCATCCTATTCAAAGGGATTGAAAAGGCATCACCTCTGTAGGGAAGATTCAATATATATTCCCTATATGATATACGATTGTAGGTCCAAGTCCCTACCTCTAGGGAGTGAGTGAAAAGGCATCACCTCCTAGGAAAGATTCAATATATATTCCCTATACGATATACGATTGTAGGTACAAGTCCCCACCTCTAGGGAGTGAGTGTAAATATCACCCGTGGGGCATAGAAGGCCTCACAACCTTCTTGTCCTTGGAATTCCGAGTCCCAAAAAGTTTTTTTTTGTAAGGAAAAACTCAACTTTGGAGAGACTTATCCGATTGGATGAATGGGAATCTAAGATCACATATAACTGAATTAAAGCATCCCAACCACACACATCACAAATAGTTTAAGGTCGGAATCAATGGACTAAGATCACATATAATTGAATTAAAGCATCCCAACCACACACATCACAAATAGTCTAAGGTCGGAATCAATGGACTAAGATGGGGCCTAGCATTAAAAGCTAAGATGTAAAGAAGGTCAAGGCACCCAAGAGTGTCGAAGACATAGAAAATTTTGTGATCAAGGAGTCAAGGGAGTACTTAAAGATAGATCGAGAGAGTCAGGTCATTCTCATGTAGCCCCTAGATGAGAATTAACATGGTGTCTTGTTTGTAGAAGTAACCACATGGCACATGAATGACTAGTCCCTAAAGCAAGAGAGTAAACCAGTGGTGTGGGTATTGTAGAAGATAGGAAATCATAAATCAACCAACAACTACTACTAGCATGCTCAATGAATGATGAGGATAACCAGAGTGATAGCATTGCCCCAAAACCCCCACAACCATTAGCTTTGCCAGCATAACCTCCAAGTGATGTAGATGCAGCTTACCTAAGCAAGAAACCAATTGTTGTTAGGGACATGGAGATTCCACCTCCAATGTTACCTCCTCAACCAATCTTGCTAGGAACTACTCTCCTACAAGGATAGTCAAGATTGAGCCAATTATCGATGAACCTCCCAACACAGTTGAATTATATGTTCAGTACCCAGATTTATAGTGGTTGGAAGCCCACCAAGGGTTGAACAACACATGGCCCAACCAATGGACATGTGATGCTAGACACACACCATTTGGAGCTTACAAAGCAAGAGATATCAATGCAAGAGATATCAATGAACCAACGAGATATCCTTTAGCCTTCTCTGAGATGCCAAGGCCCTCATAGATTAACTTGGTTGCCCAGTGAGATTAAGCCCACCAGAAGCTACTGCTAGCCCACCAACTTTAGGGATAGATGGTGTACGAAGTGTGATTAGCAAAAAATTACTTCCCTCTCAAGCCAAAAACTCTAAATCCCTCAATGAGTACATTGTCTCCTATCACAGGGTTAGGGATGGTTAGTGTGTGTGCTTACGTCATCTTTACATGACAAAAAAGAAGTATCATTGAAGGCTGTGCCAAGGACCCAATCCAAGTAAGGACCTAATGAAGAATCCAAGTCATGATGTCTTGAAAATAGGAACTTTAACAAAAGAGAATTATATTGATTTTACCTCTATTGACTCCAAAAAGTCTTCCAAGTCTAGATAGAGAAGATGAAACAAAGCTATCCACAAGAGACAAATCAAGGAGGAATATCAAGAAGTGAGTTCCAATGTTGGTGACCTAGAAGAGGACTAGAGACAAGTCCCCTCACATTATAGGAACTACAAGATTGATAATAGAAAGGTCTGCACACCTACACCAAACTGAGAAAAAGTAAAGGAGGGGGAGCACAAAGGAGAGAATTTCAGGTGCAATGTAGTGCATTCCAATGTCTCCTTTCGATTCTTACGAGCTCGTACCACTTTGTGTATTCATTTCTATTACGAGCAGTGGATAAGGAAGAAGGGTGCATGGATACCCTTACAAGCTAAAGAGGAGGTTGTAGAGCCTATATATCTCTCTATAGGCCTACTTATGTGGGGGTAGAGATTGTCCAAGCAAGTAAGCATTGGAGCCTTTTGAATGTCCGTGAGATCACCTACGCATTTTGGGATTTGAGGGAATCAATAATGCTTGTTTCAATGTGCAAGGTAGGAAGGTAAGGGCTGTATTTGCTCACCCCTTTCTGGAGTCACTTACTGTGTTGGGTGTTTGGATAGGTTGGAAGAACAATGGAAGCAAACAACAAGGTGTCCTCGGATTGGGGACTCGATGATGTCACCTTGGTTCAATGAATCTAAGCTACTATGAGTGTCCTTGCTTGGCACTTCCATTTTTTAATCACACTCCATAGTGGAGTAATTTTGTAATCTCACTCCACTGGAGTAATTTTGTAATCTCACTCCACTGGAGTAATTTTGTAATCTTGTCCACCGGAGTTTTGTGTAAAAAAAATATATGAGATACTTCGATGTTTAAAATATGTTGTCTGGTTTCTTCATAGAAGAGGTGGTTTCATCTTTTAAAAAATCAAAGTTTTTTCATGTTTTTGGTCCAGTGTGAAATGGCCGCTATCAAATTTAGGAATTTAACCTATCCTTGGCCTCAATCCTTCTTGTTATAAGGTCATTTCTCTTCTCTCACTAGAATTTCTTCTTCTTCTTCTTCTCTCTAGGATTCTTCTTGTGGAATATTTATCTATCCAAAATTATTTGCATTCAATTCTTAGTAGAAAAAAATTCAAACATTCATCCAATAATGTGTAATTATTAATCTAGCTTTGCAAAATCCTTGAGACTATTGTGACTGCTTTAGATATTGAAGCTGGCTTTCCATTTTTTACTAGAGTGTCCATTAGAGGGTCCAACTTCCAGATGAACCTATGAAGGAGGATTTCCACATACATGGGTGGAGCAAAAAAATAAGATTTTATAATGTTGATGATAATTTTCAATAGTTTTTCCCTCCTGATGAGAAAGTTATAGGAATTCATTCATTTTGTCCTCTTGATAATCGTGAAGGGCAAAACCTTCGATGAAAATAGGTCTTAGGCCTTCATATCCTCCCAACCTGAGTTGATCTTCCTTCATGTGATTAGACTCTATCTGATTTCTCCATCCTAAATGAGAAACTCTTTTAATCTTAAGATGAGTGAGTGCCATTTTACTAGTTTGTTGTGTACCCTACTATGTACAAGTATTCATCCATAGCATCTATCAATTCCCAATAACTTCTGCAAAGTTATTCCATTCTCCATAAAAGAGAGCAAGCTGAGATCAATGTAGTGCTTCCTTAACATTGTTATTTAACTCTTTCACAACAAGCACTACTTTCTTAAAAGTTTCACAACAACCACCATTCAATTTGGAAAAAAATGATAAGCGTTATAGTAACAAAAGATAAAATCTTTATTTTGTGAAAAAATGTTACATATGTGGGGAAATTCAACTGCTGTGAACAACTCAAATCATCTATTCTGCCCAACTACAAGTTTTTGATCTGGGGGGGATAGAAACTTAAATGACTTAATCTAGCCAAATACTCATCTTTATTTCGTGAAAAAATATTACATATGTGGGGAAATTCAACCGCTACTATGAACAACTCAAATCATTTATTCTACCCAACTATTACAAACTTTTTTTCTAGGGGATACAAACTTAAATGATTTAATCTAGCCAAATACTCATCTAAGGTATATAGGCTTCTACCATGGATCCTGTATTCCTTTACAAGGTTCAATCTTTCCACATAAGCATGGCTAATACAAACTTAAATGATTTAATCTAGCTAAATACTCATCTTTATTTCATGAAAAAATATTACATATGTGGGGAAATTCAACCGCTACTATGAACAACTCAAATCATTTATTATACCCAACTATTACAAACTTTTGCTCTAGGGGATACAAACTTAAATGATTTAATCTAGCCAAATACTCATCTAAGGTATATAGGCTTCTACCATGGATCCTATATTCCTTTACAAGGTTCAATCTTTCCACATAAGCATGGCTAAAACATAAGCTTGATGCATAATATAGTAGATAGTCAAGCTCTATGTTCACACTAAACTTTGCTTCTATTTGGTCCAAATGTGTCTCCACATGAATAAAGACAAGTAGGGTTGACTAAAGTAGTGTTCCCTAGTAGCTATGTGCACTGACTAATATCATTTTGGATAAAGACAATGATTGAGTAACAAATTCACGGGTGGAACATGTGATATTTTGGAAGACATATGAACACCTTTTATAGTTTCATATTTAGGCATCAAAATTTTTGTAAGGCTAAGGCCTCATACCTTTGTTCATACCAAATAGTATTTTATACTTTTGGTAGGCCCAAGACTTTATATTAATGCTTGCTATATTATTGTAGAGCTTGCATGCTCATAAACTCAAAAATACTTGTGGTTTGTTTTTAGAATTATCTTTTTGTAAAGCAAACACTTTTTCTAATACATATAAATATGGGTGAGTGGTACAAGGGCCACACTCATCCCAGGGGAGATTCAACCCAATCTTGTGTCAACGGTGACATCTACTCTCTTGTCTATTTTATTTTGTTTATTAAGGTTTATGCATTTAATTTGTGGAAATATATGTTATGCTTTAATTTTTGTGTTGAGAAATTAGAGTTTCCTTCTCCAAGTGTCTAAAGGTCTTGACATAAAGAGAAGCGATGAAGCTTAAGTAGATCCCAAGGATCACTTTGTACTTAGCATAAAAAGTTACACTTTATGAATATCAAGTGATTCTTAGGGTAAATCAATTATTCAATATATTAAAAATATGCGTAATTTGGGTTAAAATCATCATGATTATATTACAAGGTTTATTTTTAAAGTGATAAGGGGATAACTTGGAGCTCAAAATTGAGAAGGAATGAGTTTTGGGATTGGTTTAAGGTTAACTCTTTTAGATCTAAGCTTTAATGTAGATTGCTTATATATTTAATTCAAAAAAGAGTGAATCTTGAGAGAGAGAGAGAGAGAGAGAGAGAGAGAGAGAGAGAGAGAGAGAGAGAGTATTTACAACCTTTCCAAGTTTGTGAGAGAGTGATATTATACATTAGTTAAGGGTAAAGTATTTGTGATTCATACTCGCTTAATCTTTTAAAGGTTAACCCTTAATGTGATAAAGGTAAACTCCCTTGCTAAAATGGCTCAAAATTAGATGATAATAATTGATACATGGTATCACAATTGAAAGTGTACCTTAAAGATACTTTCTCATTGTGGTCATCAAACAACCCTTCCCCCTTTCGCATGCACAACATCAGCTCGCCTCCTTTCTTCTCTAGGCACCAGCCGCCTAGCTAGACATTCCTTTATCCAAAAGCTAAAAGTTTTAATATTAAGGCTACATGTTACAAAGTTTATAATATAAGCTTAACAACTCACATCGTAAGCTTTATTATTTAAAACCGTAAAGACTTTAAACCTTATGGTTTAAAAGCTTTAAGCTTTAGTATTCAAAAGCTTTATACTTTTAAAAAAAGGTTCCACAAACTATATTATTTCAAACCTATCCTTTTCTAAGCCTGCACTCTAAAGCTTTATACTTTAAAAAGCTTTAAAGACTTCCAAGATATACATCCCAAGCATTCTCACATTCTATAAGACATATAAACCTCAGCTTTGCCAAAAGCTTATTAAATCAATAAAGTCCCATAATCAAAGCTTACAAGAGGGTCCATTTGAAGTGCAAATCTTCAAACAAATTCAGCATCAAGGATTACAAGGAAGAGAAAATTTGAGCAAATTCAATCAACATAGGACCTTCAAGACTTTATCTAAGGCTTAACATCAAAATTCTATAAAATTAACAACACATCATAGTTTGTCAAGATTTGGTTTTTGCAAATCAAATCAAGGGTTTAAGGACACTTTGGGCATCAAGAATTTTCATATTTTGGGCTTCTTTTGACACTTTTTTATCAAAATTTTCCAAAGGGATACAAACAAATAGCAAGGCCTTTAGCAAATTGAGCATCAACCCCAAGAAAAGGAATTCAAAGGTTTTGTCAAGGTTTGCTTTTGCAAATTTCACAGGTCTATTATTTTTTCTCTTGAGCAAAAGGGTAATTTACACATGAAGGTATTTTTGATGATCCAAGTGTGCCGAAACATAAAAATAAAGTTTCACCTCATATACTTATTAAAAGTAAAATAAAAATAAAATAAATAAATACATAAATAAAAGGATACATTAAGGACAATGGTAACATATGCTAAAATTATCTCATAAATTTTATGGACCTTTTAACATTATACAACAACAAGAATATCTTATACCTAATTCTATCATTCTGGAAGAGACATTTTGCATTTAAATAAATTGGCCTTCGATGAAGTTCCTTTTTGTGGAAGCATTCTTGTCAAATATTGTTGAGTAGGACCTATTCCTGCATGCTTGTTTCCATGTGATTTTTATGCTTTTATGTATATTTAAGTTCTCTTATGAAGTAAATATACATGAAGTACAAGAGTTGAGTCACATAGACTCTTATTGAGTTGCTCTTGTTGAAGTAGCCTTTTGTTGGCAAGGCTTGAAAGAATTACATCGATTTGTGAGGCTGAGATAGATATCTTCACAAAGGATTAGATATCATTGTGTTGTGAAGATTTAGCTATATGTGGAGAGGTTTGCAATGTGAAATAAAATTCCAGGCGATGGGTTGTACCATTGACCAGGCTGTGTTCCACCATGCCCCCCCATCTAGAGATGTACTTGGAAGGTTGTCGATGATGAGGTTTTGGTGCAAATGTTCTCCAGTGCATGATTATGGATACGTACTCATGGAGCAGCCATTACATTAACTTACTCAAACGAATAGTAAGCTATAAGCTTAACAAAAATGTATCGGCTATATTGAAGAGATTTTTTGTGATATGCTACCATTTGAAGGTAGGCCATACTGTGAGTCCCTTTTGTTTTTGTGTGTTTATTTTTGTCTTCTTTCTTCTTCTTCTTCTTCTTCTTCTTCTTCTTTTGTGTGTGTTTATTTTTGTCTTCTTTCTTCTTCTTCTTCTTCTTCTTCTTCTTTTTACTATCACCTTGTAAACAACATGTTCTTGTCGGATGGCTACTCTCCTTTTGAGAGAATAGGTTCTTATGTCTGCTACGTAGTTTCTGCACTCATGCTTCTCATCCAGAGGGGTGAAAAGAGCATTGTTAGTTTGTCCTTGATGCGCTCATAAGTCTTTGTTTTGTAAATGTGGGAATTGATTCTAAATTTGTGGCTCAATTGTTGTCGAGGTGATAGGTATAGCTTTTTTTGGTTACCACCATTGGGGTTGATTGAACAAGCAAGCTTTTGTGTATGTGATACATGTACAAGTAAGGTTGAGTGGCTTGTTTAGTGTTGATTGGGTCTCCATTCTTATAAAAATTTAGGTGAAGCTATTGGGGTTGAAGTTGTTGGTGAAGTATTCCTCCCTTTGTTTGATCTTGGGATGGAGTTACCATCATAATACCCTTATTCTTGAAGCATGTTCACAGGCACCCACCATCGTTGATAAACATTATGAATTGGTGGTTGTTGATGCTTTTGGTGCTAAGGTTTCTTTTCTTATGGAGGTTTTGGGGATTTTTTGATGTGCTTGGGAATCCAAGCTTGGTAGTACCCTTGTGCTTGCAGTAACATTTTTGGTATCCACACTTGTTAACTTGTTGGAGTTCTTTGAGAAACTCGCATAGGCTTTTGTGGACGAAGTTGTGGAGTAATTTTATTCTTCCTTGGCCATTGAGTTTTGTGTTGAAGAAGACGCTTTGATTGTCGAGGCACCCGGATTGGATTGGCACCTTTATAGTAGCCTTGAGCTACAAGTCGCTGCTTTTCCACCCACATTTTGATACCATTAAGATACCTTGATTTTGTGTGTCATGGTGGGGTTTTATTTTTGGATGAAGTGAAAGATTTTGTGTCCACCCACATTGGTTTGCGCTGAGGTTGCGGGTATGAGAATCATGGGCATTGTTGATGATGAGACTAGAGTCTCTTATGGAGTGGTTGTCGATGATGAGGCTTTTGAGCATGTAGCCATCTCCTTCGATGAGGTTGATCGATGAAGAGTTGTTGGCTCCAGGACTTTTCCTTTGAGTCCTTGTTTAGAGGTGAACGATTACACTTGGGAAACTTTTTTAGGAATAGCTGCTATTGATTGCGAGGTTTTGGCATTGAACTCCATTGGTGAGGATGGAGTGGAAGGGGTAGATGCATTGTCCGAGTTGGTAAGTGATGCAGATGGGAGGTCTTCATGTAGAGGAGCTTCTGAGGAAGAGGCTTGTAACAACTTTTTACGTTCAGCATCATAGAAATCCATTAGGGTTGGATCCTCTTCCATGCAGTATGGTATTGCCAATTTTGTATCATTGACCATCATGATGACCTTATTGCTAGCAAAGCATAGTGGCGCTTGAGCAGCAATAGTCCATTTATGCCCCAAGATCAAATCTTCTTCCAACACATAACTACAAAAAACTTGCAAGTAAGGGGGTTAGTTTAACTATACATTAAAGTACCGCAAACATGGCATGTTCAATAATTGAATTCTTTTAGGATGAGCCGTGAGTGTGGTTAACCTAACAAATCCCATAACTCGAGGGTCATGAGATTTTTCTCTCATTGTGGATAAAGTTATGCTTGAATTATGGTGTGTCTAGTGGAAAGTTCTAATCCAACCATAATTCCTAGGATATTCTCAGTAAGATAAGTTGGAAGTTCTAGCTCCTCCAAGGTCTCTTCCTCCCGTAATAGCAATTGCACAATGCCTGCAGGAGTGTTCAAGGTGACTGTTTGCATGGATTCATCAATTGAATACAATGAGTCACGTATCCAAGTTCCACCAAGGATGACATCATACTCAAGGGGATCTGGGATAACATGGAATCTAAATTCCACATTTCCACCAATTGTTTGAGTAGCATAGCTAAAGTAACATGGAACTTCAATGTTTTGTCCACTGGTACCTCTTATAAGACCATTGTCTAAAGGGACGATTTTAGGTTGTCCCAATGACACCCAAGTGTCTAAAGACCATTGTCTTTAGGGATGATTTTAGGTTGTCCCAATGACACCCAAGTGTCTATTATCATGATGTTATGACTAGCTCGAGGGCTAATCAATGTGCCTTTGCACTTAACATCATTGCCTGTAGGGAAATCCAACCATACCATGATAGAATCTTCAAGAGGAACCATGGATATTTTAGTTTTTGTTTCAGCTTCAGATCCCATTTCGGTTTCATATTCCCATTCACTTTCATCATTTTCTTGGCTTTCAACTTTTTAAAGAGTGCCCAGTGTGTACAATGGCACACTTAGGCCTTTGACAATTTTAACTGAGGTCTATTTGGAAACTTGTGAATCTTTACAGTCTTGTTCTATGTAGCTCTTTATGTCTTGGTATAACTCATTTTTAGCCTTTAATAGTGCAAGTGTTGATGCTATGCTAGCTTCACCAGAGAAGAGCACTCCTCCAAATGAGGATTTGAGAGGCTGCTTCAATTTCATAAGGGATTCATCAATTCCTCAAATGCTTTTGCAACCACATAATTCATGCAATTTGCCTCTAATGACTCCTCTCTGTAGAGAGTACGTCTTCCTCTTGAAAGGGGAAGCGATACTCCTCTGGTTTTTTATATTTTAGTTGCTTTTGTAGGTTTGGCATTATGAGGTTCAATCACAACTAGTGATCCTGTATGACACTCAACAATGCTAGGCCTGATTTCTTGAGCTTGCTTTTTGCGTTCCGCATATGTCATGTGATCTTGATTTTCAAGTCGTCGGGGTGGTTGGGCGGGTTCTAGTTTCTTGATTGGTCTATGAGGTGCATTGAGTGACGAATCAGAACTTGTTTCATCCTCACTTAGCGACGTACTAGAACTTGTTTCATCTTCTGACTTTCCTTGGATCGTCAAGTTTTCATTACGTTTGCCCATGTGACGAGAATAAACTTTCTTTTTGGTTTTTTTGTTCTCTATCTTACCCATGGGTTTTGGGGTTTGAGTGGTAGCATTTGAGGTGGATGCTTCTGCATCATGTGTAGCTTCTGGCTCTTTTGGGGTTATGTCCTCCACAGGCTCTTTTTCCTTGTCCTTTATTTTAACCATGGTTTCGACAGTTTGTTGCCCCTTGTTTTTCTTATGTTTAGAGGGTTTGTTTCCTCTTTTGGTTTCTATTTTAAAACATGCTCTTCTACCCATTTCAAAGTATTTTCTTTTGCACTCTTTTTTACTGTTTCTCGTGGATAATTACCCGTTTTGCACACTTAAGAGTTGTATTTTGTGAGACAAGTTGCAATGAAGCAACTGGCCTTGGACAATCTTGGAATATGTGAGCAATGCCACATTGTTCACATATGGGTTGCAAGGTATCAGTGAGACAGTGGGCATGGAAGTATTCCAAACTGTGCATTCTGCCACCTTATGTGGTCCACGACGACAATAGAAATACTGAAGTGTTTGCTTAACTGCTTCCTAAAAGTAGTTTCTGCCCGTTGGAATGTTTTTGCTTGGGGCATAGGAGATGGAGGTTTTGAGTTAATTATAGATGAATTGGGACATTGGAGTGTGTCATGACCAAAGGTTTTTTAGTATATGTAATACAAAAAAATAGGCACCTTGTATGCACGATGGGGATTGGGACGGATGTAGTGATTGCAATGCACACAAGGCATTTCACCCATTACTTGGAGAGGCATTAAGGATGTTTGGTTTTGAGAGAGGTCATCCTCTCTTAGAGATATTGGTTCAAAGCTTTTAAGCAAGGCTGTGTAGAATTCAAGGAATGAAAATTCTGAAATCAATTTTTCTTTAGCCATTGCTTCACTTGGTTTAGATGAGGAACATCTCATATCGTGATCATCCTCCATCATGTTATCTAAATGTATTTCTTCTTTACAACGTTGATCGAATGTTTTTGGATTGGATACAATAATCAAGTTGTGTAAGTTGTTGTTCTTTAATCCCATCATGAAACATTTTTTCAATTGAGCATCATTTAGTTTCTCCCATGCTTGACATCGTGAATCCAAGATTTTTATCCAAAGGTAAAGTCTCTAATGGTTTCGTTTTGTTTCCTCTCAATTGAATAGAGTTCTTTTGTTGCACTCCACCAATCACCTTGTCTTGAAAAGCCATGGATAAAGGCTTTTTCAAGGTCTTGAAGTTTGTCTTGATCGTCGGCATCAATGTGATGAACCATCGACTAGCCTTTCCCACTAAGCAAAGGTTCAACGCATGTACCTTGTTGGGGAAGTTTGGATTTCCAAAGGCTTCGCATCTTTGTTCAAACATTTGTAAGAATTAAACAGGATCAGTCGCTCCATTGTATTTGCCCATGATTTTGGAAATTAGTACGGCCATGTTTTTGTATGAGTCATTGAGGCTACATGTGAGTGCTAATGTGGGTAGGGACTCATTTAGTCCTTGGGCAACCCCCCTTCCTAGATTAGTCAATACGTCCAAGGTGTGGGTATCTAGGGATTGCAAAGGGTTAGTACCTAACATGTCTAAAGGCTTAGGACTTGTGATAGTACTAGGCAAGGGGGGCCAAATCCTAGAGGGATTAATGTGACAAGGGATGTAAAACCCGATGACATGCTTGTTTAGTTATGGAAAATGGTATTGGGAGATGCATTTGGGGCATGGATCTCAATGGCTCGAAAATATTAGCCATTAGGTTCAGTCTAGGTGTGAGCCCATGTTATTCATCTATCGTTACCATATCTTACCGTTGTTAATAGCTCCTTAATGAGCAAGCACAGGTGTTTTGTTTTTTTGCTTTGTAGGTTTTCTTACAGTCTGTTACAACCTTAATAAGCCCTGGCGTACCCTTCGTTGGGTCAAACGAGTGTCCATTTGCTCTAATTAGCTTAGGCGCTACACGCATGTGAACTACCTCAAGTACATGCCAATAGCATCCCAGATGGAAGAGGTCTCAAAACCTTCTTCCATCACCGTCTCAAGATGAAATTTTTTTCTGGAAAGATTTTCCCTGTTTCGCAGCCCGTTTTTGAATGTGTTCCAAAAGGAATTTGGAAAAACTCTGCATGAGAGAGTTGTAGTATTTTTGGAGTACTACAACTTTGTCTTTTTGATTTCTTCGTGATTTTGTCATTTAGAAACTCAAAAAGTAGCCCGAATATGGTTCACAATCGTTTTCGGACTGTTTTGCGAAACAATTTTTAGTGCTTTAAGAGCCATTTTTTTCCTCGATTTCCAAATTGAATTTTGAGGCTGTTAGTCAGAAGCCAAAATGAAGGATTTTTCTCTCGGACGCGAACCAGCAGGGTTTCATGACGTGAAATGGACTTCACGCAAAAAAATTATTTTATTTTATTTTTTGGACGTGAGACCTTAAGGCGTGAGACGCTTAAGGTGTGAGACGTCGGATTTTTTTTTCGTGAGACGCTAATGCGTGAGACGTCGGATTTTTTTTTATCGTTAGACTCTCCTTCATGACATGAAATAGCAGAGTGTGTTTCACGATGTGAAACAGACTTCACACTAAAAATTAAATTTAATTATTTTTTAAAAGACGTAAACTGCTTAAGGCGTGAGACGTTGAAAGATGTGAAACCTTATGGCATGAGATGCTTAAGAAGTGAGACCTTAAGGTGTGAGACGCTAAGGCATGAGACCTTAAGGCGTTAGATGCTTAAGGCGTCAGACGTTAAGGCGTGAGACCTTAAGGCATCAGATGCTTAAGGCGTGAAACCTTAAGGCGTGAGACGTTTTTTTTTAAGTCTAGAGGGAAATTTGAATTTCCTTGTTTGGGAGAAATATTTTTTGAATTTTAAATTGGGGAGATATGGGTATTTTTCCAAAAAGGTAAGTGGGAATCAAAAAAGTCAACCCTTTTATGACACCCCCTTACACCCTTCATAAATGACCCCCAAAATGGACAATTTGACAACTCATTGGCATCTTTTAATTTAATGCTCATTATCCTTAATGAGTTATGAAAAAAAGTGCTTAGTAATTAATTAAAGATTTATCTTTCTACTAATCCTTCTCTTCTTTTGGACTAAGAGCTCTAATTAATCACTAATCACTAATTAATTCACACCATTGAGAAAATCATTGCATAGAGCATGGAATTGCTAAGCTATGTGCATCAGCTAATGTGTAAAATAATCTATAATTAGAGATTAATTAAAATATTACTTCTAATCTCTTCTTTTTATGCAAAATTAAGTAAGAGAGAAATTCCTCCAATTGATAAAGAAATTGATGTAATTAGGTGTTTTAATGCATCCTAATTCTCTCAAAACACTCAAAAACACTAATTTCAATCTCTTACATTGTCAATTTTGATCCCAAAAAACACATTTTCTAATCTTTTTGCCTCTTGAACTTTGGATTAATCACCCTTAATGACAAAAACCAATCAATTAAAGAAGATTAGTTGATTTCAAGAGTTTTTACGAATTTTTTTTAAAGAATTAAGCTACTCCTAATACTTGCTAACACTCTAATGCATACAAATTAAAAAAAACATACAAATCAAACAAAAATTAATGATTATAGCTAGCTAAAAACCTCTAAAATTTCTATAGCATTTTTTGATGCAATGGAAGCAACCAAAGCCGAATACACTCTATGTGCAAGCCCTAGGAACATTAAAAACTAAATTATCAACAATAAAAATAATGATTTAAACTAAAAATTAAGCAAAAAGGCATTCTTTATAAACAAAAAAGATAGCTATTCTCCACCAAATCACACACAAATCACCATCAAAACTATATCTTTTTCATGGACAACCACTAATCAAGACAATGGGCAATGGGTAATGCACAGATTAGAGGAAAATGATGAAAAAAGCCAAGGGATGATTCCTCGGCACCAGTGGCACCAAAAATGTTATGGCTCACCCTTACCCCCCTTGAAACACATCCAACAAGAGATTACCTGATGAACCGCAACTATCGTGAGGATCTTTCCAATGGCCAAGCTCATAACACTTGAGGTCTCCAAGCTCTATAACTCCTTGAGAAGCAATTCCACTGCGTCCCACGAGCGTTGTCACACCACCGCGTTGCACTATATGTGTACTCGTCCCTCCTCTCACCTCACTTCACTCACCCACACTCACTAGCATGCATTAGAGAGACTGAGACATTAGCAAGAGGATTAGCAAGAGCGAGACTATTGCAAAATGGGAGAGTCCTTTGTATTATGAGAGATAGTCACTTATATACATGGCCATAAGTGTTCAATTCACTTAAATTGTGGTCGAGTGGACACTTTAGGCTCATTAGAGGCCTAATGCTATTACAATGACTCATCTCATAATATATCCATGAATTACATCACTTGGGATTTCATCCTAACTTACTATCACATGCTCTTGAAGCGGAATCACCATAAGTATTCCATAGGACCATTACAGGTGCCCGTCCAAGTTGTAGATTTGGACACCATTGTTTTACATCTTGAATGTATGACCTTTTGGTGTATCCACCTTGACTCCTTGATATAAGATAATAGTAGTAGCCTAGGAATGGGTTAACACTATATAGGTGAGTGGTATACGGACCACACTCATCCCAAGTGAGATTCAACCTAGTCTTGTGTCGAACGATGACCGCTACTCTATTCTCCATCTCTCTTGTTATTAATATTTATGATTTTAATTTGTGCAAGTATATATTATGCTCTAATTTTATTATTGACTTTAGAATTAGAGTTTCCTTCTCCAAGTGTATAAAGGTGTTGACACTTTAGAACCAATTTTTATATTTTAAGTTATAAATTGAAATGAAATCCTTTTTTTAAATCATTCTTGGTGTTCATATAAAGATTAAACTCTAAATCGATGCTTAAAATAACATAATATAATATATTTAATAAAATAATTCAATCATCATTATTTTAATAAAAAATAATCTTCCTTTAGATTTAATTTTCATTTCTTGGGTTTGGTATAAAATATTTAAAAATACTTGTCCCTAGAAATTATAATATTAGTTTTTCTTTTTTTTATATTTATTTATTTATTATCTTACATTGAATATAAACTTAGAAATTAGATATTTTCTTAACATTTAATTTGTATTTAATTATAAATTATAAACTATGTTTTTAGTAAGATTCAAGCTATGATTATAAATCCTAAAAGATGTTTTTAATAAAAGTCCATTTTATATTTAATATTTTCTATTTTCATCAGTTAAAACCATTCTATATTGTACAATGATCAAGTCTTTGTCAAAAGTTGAGAGTGAATTAATTAAATCAAATGATTTTTAAAGAAGAAGTTATATATTGCTAATTCAAGACTCATTCTCAAGTAGAAGTAGATCCATAGGCTCTACCACCCAAAAAAAGAAGAAGCGGGGCATCCTCCATGAATCGTTCCTCAACACATATCATACCATGGTAGCCCAAGACCACATCCACAACACCAGCAAACAAAGCACCACTAACACAATTTCCAAGAAATCCCAGGCCGCACCAAAGACAACATCCAGCAAAGGCAACACCACAAGACCATATGATTACACTATCAAATCTTCATAGGGACTCCCATATCAAACATCATATATATTTGATCTCAACACAAGAAGAGGCATATAGCCTGATACATACCCAACTCAAACATACATACCCAACTCAAACATACACACAAAAAACTGCTTCATTGCATATTAGCACATGCATGAATCCCGCTAACACAAGATTAGAAAAGGATAATCCTACCCTTATGAAATCTCACTTCACTGAGCATACACACAATATATAAGGAACACCCGAGATCAGAACAAAGCTTGATTGCCTCAATCAAGACATGTGAGTATGGGTATAAAGGAAATCCCCTCCAACTCATGAGCTACACCAACATAGGCTAAATTAGCCACCAACAAACCAAAAAAAAAAAACAGAAGCGACTGGCTCTTCGTGCACTATCAACTCACCACATTCTAGCTATCAACCACCAAGACAAAAGAAACTCGAGACGGTGTTGCCCTCTTTCATAGAGTCAGGTTCACCAGGCTTACAGCCTTCAACAAAAGTATCAAACACTAGAAACCGCTGCTTTCTTACACAGTCGGCTCTTACACAGAGATTGAGAAACCATCAACAAAAGATGAAAATCAGAACACGCTTGTTTTTGTAATCCAAAATTTGTGTCAAAGGTTCAAAGGTTCTAAACCTTTTTTTGGAATTCATAAAACTTCATACGCATTGCTTTTGTCCTTGCTTCCATTAGATGTAGAGGGGAATGGGCCCATAATAATTTAGCACCTTATCCAACTGAAATGAATGTCCTACTCACAAAAACCCCCCATCATACTGTGTGCATTGGATTATTAGAATTTAACCTTCCACAATATACATGGATCAAGAAAAAAAATATCATCTTATTCCCTTATTCCACGAACATTGCAATTACATCATGCTATATGTACAAAAATGATGATCACAAGGCTAAAAAATGCATCCTTACTACACCCCTTAGCACAACTGGTTTGTTGTATACAAAAAACATGATATTTTCTTTATTCCATGATTCCCTACATTCATCCCTGGTATTATTTTGTGCATTTGTAGATTTCACAAAAAGTGCTTAACATATTTTTCCCACCCCTTAGATTGCAGACATTCACGTCTCCTGCAGTCTTCAAATAGTTGACGTATGAAATCTTCTTCTTGGTTGTCTTCAACTTTCTTCACCCTTTTCCTTCTTCAGTTGACTGGTGGTAATCATCATCATCCTTGCTACATACTTCTTTAACAAGTATCCATTGACTCTTCTCTGGTGCAACGTTCCATCCAAATCATCTAGCTAGTATGAGCCATTTGCGAATCTTTGTTGTACTTTGAAAGGACCTTCCCATCTTGTTTGAAACTTAGTGTGGAAAGTATTATCCAACTTGCTATTATATCAAAGCACCAGATTACCCTTTCCAATGCCTTTGTCTTTGATCTTCTCATTGGCCCTCCATTGATTTTGTTCTTGAGTCCTTTGATAGTGTTCCAAAGCATGAATCATGTCCAACTATGCTACTTGTAGTGCAAGAAGCATGTTCTTGAAAAAATGTTATGGTTCCTCACTTTCCTTTGATAAGAACTTTAAAGCTGGTATTTCCACCTCAATTGGCAACAATGCCTCAGTTCCATAAAGAAGATGAGAAGGAGAGAGCTGAGTACCCTCTTTGATTGCAATTCTGTAAGCCCAAAGTGCACAAGGAAGGTCCAAATCCCAAGTTTTTTTATCAGAATGTGTCATTTTTCTTAACATGCATATCAATTTTCCTTTAAATCTTTCAATCATCCCGTTGCATTGAGGGTAGTATGTTGTAGCATACCTATGTTGAATTTTTAGCTTTTCACATAGATGGTCCAACAATTCACTTCTAAATCCTGGTCCCCTATCAGAGAGGAGCTCTAGTGGTACTGCAAAATGACAACAAATCCCTTCATACATAAATTTGGATACCTCTTTTGCATTGGCTGCTCTTGTAGCTTTCGCTTCTGCCCACCTTCACAGGTAATCTATGGCTATGAGTATATAACATTTCCCACATGCAATCATCTCTAGCATCAATCCCCCACTTTTCAAAAATGTTATAAAAGCAAGCATGAAATTCTTGGGTTCAAACTTTAGTATTCTTCTTCCCATCCTTTAGCATTGGAAACATGATTTACACCAGTGATGCACATCCTTTTGGATAGAGGGCCATACATATCCTTTCAATAGTATCTTTTGCAATATAATCTTGAATGTGAAATGCCCTCCACAACATCCTTCATGATTCGTCTCCAAGATATGATAAATTTCTTCTCTCCATAGAATTCTTCTCAGCACTAAATTTGCCCTTTTATTAACAGAACATCATTAATAAGGCAAAACTTTTGACATCTTTTAACAAAATGATACGTCTTTGATTTTGGTACATCTGGTGGGACTTTTCTTGTCAGAGAAATGCTTCCTCTTTATTAAGATACTCTCTTCCTTGACATAATGGTCCATCCACCTTGGCTACATAAACTATAGACACAATTGCGTTTTGAGCAACTTCATGTGCTCCATGATTTTATTCTCTATCAATTTTTTGAATACTCCATGCTTCAAAATGTCCAAGTAATCTCTTTACTTGTCCTACCCAAGCTTTGAGATGAGCATGCTTGGTTCTCCACACTCCCCCTTTTTGACTACCAACAAATCATCTCCTTTAATTTCAATCCTTTTGACTCCAAGATTAAGACATACCTTTAAACTTTGACATAAAGCTGAATATTCTGCCTCATTGTTGCTTTTGGGCTCCAACTGAAACCTTTCCTTTGTATTTCTTTTCCTTGTGAGTCCAGAATTACCATCCCTCTAGTGGCTTGATTTAAACACTTTTTGAAAGAGCCATAAAAAAAAGTACATGAGCATTGACAAGCTATTGATCTTCCATCCTTTTGCTTTGGTTCTCTACCTCTTTTACCAAAATTGGGCCCTCTTTGTATGTGACTAGATCGGCTAACGAAGCTCGTGTGGACTCCTCAATCAAAAATGTGAATTCAAATTCTTGCAACTCAACTATCCATTTCATCATACTTGTTGACAAATTAGTATTGTTGACAAGCTGTGGCAAGAGGATATAACTAGTCAACACTACAAAGGGTTTGGGTAACAAGTATGATCTAACCCTCCTGCAAGCATAAACTAGACTTGACAACACAAGATTTAACTCGGTATATCTCCTCTCCATCTTATTCTTCACCCTACTTGCATAATAAATTGGTCTCATATACCTGGATTCATTCCCTTATTACAACAGAATAGCTCCTATTGCATCTGGTCCAATAGAGGGATTCACATAAAATAGTTTGTCGAACTCAGGAGCCTTTATATTTGAGATTTCTCCAAATACTTCTTTGACCTTGCCAAACACTTCTTCACATTCCTCATCCCACTGAAGAGGATCCTTTTTAACTGCTTATTGAAGTGGATATAACAGTTGAGATAACAAAGGAATGAACCTTGACATATATTTTACTTTTTGAATGAAAGTATGTAACTACTTTGTAAAGTAGGAGAACATAATAAGATGAGAGACTTGACCTTATCTAGATCTGGTTCTATCCCATTTTGAGACACCATATGCCTAAAAATAGTTTGTCGATGAACTCAGGAGCCTTTATATTTGAGATTTCTCCAAATACTTCTTTGACTTTGCCAAACACTTCTTCACATTGCTCATCCCACTAAAGAGGATCCTTTTTAACTGCTTATTGAAGTGGATATAACAGTTGAGATAACAAAGGAATGAACCTTGACATATATTTTACTTTTTGAATGAAAGTATGTAACTACTTTGTAAAGTAGGAGAACGTAATAAGATGAGAGACTTGACCTTATCTAGATCTGGTTCTATCCCATTTCGAGACACCATATGCCTAAGAAGCTTGATTATTAGTTGTCCAATAAAGCACTTTTTTGGATTCAACTACCCACCCCTTGAATCTAACCGAACTTACTGCAATGTTTATGCCTTGAATTAAAAATACAAATGTCATCCAAGAAAACTTTAAAAAAGTGATCTAATAATGGTGCAAGTACTTCATCTAATCTTTGTTATTACCAAGAAGGAGCATTTGTTAAACCAAATGGCATAAACCTATAACAAAAACATCCTCAAGGTGTGATAGAAGTTGTCTTCTCTTGATCTTCAGATGCAATGGCTATCTAGAAATACCCAAAATATCCATCACAAATACTATATGTCTCATGTCCTGCAACTTTATCCAAAATATCATCAAGGAAAGGCAAGGGATAATGGTTCCTTTTTGTAGCTATGTTCAATGGTTTGTAATCTACACATACCCGCCATCTTCTATCCTTTTTTGGTCTGATCACAACTCGATTACCCCAATCTAAATTTTTAATTTGATAAATAAAACCATCTTTTAGAAGTTTACGTACCTCTTCCTTGAGTACTTGAATCTGTTCTTGTCCTAGCCTTCTCAACTTTTGGAATATTGGTTTTATATCTTCCTTTAGTTCAGTCTTAAGTGGTTCACCTATAAATCTTATTATCTCTTCATAAGAAGTAATAAAATGATTAGGAAATTTGCAAAAATAGCACTCTTGTCTCTCCTTTAACATAATATTGGTACTTGGCATCTTCTCTATTAGCTCCTGTAGTTGAGGTGTGGAGGCCTTTGGCTGCATTAGGTTCTCCATGGTTTCAAACCTTTCCTCCTCTTCTACTTCATGCATGGCTATGAGTTGAACTTCTTGTGAATCTTCTTCTCCAAGTATGAAAGAAACCTACCCATTTTCTATCTCTGAATCATCACTCTCCTCTTCTTCAGTATCACTTTCTGTCTCCTCTTCTTCAGCACTCCTTTCCTCTTCGTCATTCAGCTCCATGCGATTTACCATGTCGAAACCATCCTTTTTCCAGCACTTGTGTGTACAATTATTATCCCCTTTCCCCAATTCTGAATGGCACCCACTTTCCGCAACCATGGCCTCCCTAGGATGAGAGGATAGGCTCCCAATCCTGCTGGCATGACATGACAGTTGTTTTTACAATGCACATTGAAAACTTCCACATTGAGATTAGTCGCAATGCCCAAACATTTTACTTTAGCATGATTTGCCAGTCTAATCCTAAAACTAGATTGAGAAGCAATCTTTAAACCAAGTTTTTCCATACAAGATTGGGTGATTACACAAATTTGAGCTCCCCTATCAATATAAGCTTCTCCCAAACCCACTCCTTGATGCCAAGCTTTAACAAATGGACATATATCAGGCAGTTCTTCTATAGACATTACTCCCTTTATTGGTTCTGGAACAGATTTTTTGTTGGGATTCACCGCTCGTTTCCATTCCCTCATTAGCTTTGGGCACATACCCATCATTTGACCAAAAGTGATATCAGCTTTTTAATAATCTAGATCTTTCACCAAGTCATAATCTTCATGTTCCTTCCCCAAAGGAAAGGTTGTCACTTTGAAATGTCTTCTTGGCTTCCTCGCTTTCTTCTTTGACTGTTATGTCATCTCTTGCTTCCCTTTCTTTGAGCTAGGCTCAACCTCTCCATTAATAGAAGCTCTAATTCTCTTTACTACATGAATCACTTCTGGTTCTTCTTCCACACCGATAAGGCTTACTGATTTACCTTTCCCCTTCTCATCAATAGTAGTGCGGGTTGAGAAACATCTTTAATCTCTACACCAAAGTCATTTGGTATATTGTTCAAAATCTAAGGCAAAGGAAACATATCTCCTCCCAAGCGGTGAGGTTTATCATCACAGTATGTAGTGTAATGTCCCCATTCACCACAATTAAAACATTATACACTCATTGGATATATTCCACGACCCCTTCCTCCTTGCCATGGAGCTTGCCCATTTTGATTTGATTAAGCTCCAATTCCTTTACCACCAATTGGTCCCCTTCCTTGTCCTCTACTGCACCACCAACTATGTTAAGACTCATGTTTTTCATTAATTCAACTTCATGTAATTCCTCTTTCAAGGAATCATCCCTTAACTAAGGAGGAGATGGTTCTCCTTTGGCAATAGAAATGACTTCATTGATGTGACAGGTCTCTTTGTTGGATCTTCCTGCCACCTTAATTTCCTAAGTCTCTTCATTTTCCACTCTTTTTCTCAAGCAAACCAGACAACTTTATCAAAACAAAGAGGATTCTTCAGGCTTAAGTCCAGCTACAAATATCTCCTTCTTTATCATTTCAGGTGGAACTTCAAGATGCAAGGCAAGTCTCCAGTTGTTCCATAATTCAGCGTACCGAATTATATATTAATCCACCTCTTGATTCGATGCTTACAAAGCTCTCTCCAAATCCCATTGGGATCCCTTTCCCTAGCATACTGAGATAAAAAAGCAGCTTTCACTTCTTTGTATTCAGGCTCAAGGAGGAATGTGAGTACTTCGAAAATTTTGAACAAATACTTGCATCCATGTCTTAGCCTCTCCTTTAAGATAATAAGCCAAGATATGTAGTAAAACTTCTAGAGTGTCCCTATCCTTCGTTAATGTTGTAAACTCCAACTCCTCGAAAAAATGACCTGCATCTTCATTCAGTAACCCAAGAAATTTTAAAAAATCTTAAGCCGTTTTTTAACCAATTACACACACACTTGTCTTTGAGTCCTTTCCCGTGTCACCTCAATTCCCAAGAAGACTCCTCAGTGGGGGCACCAAAATAGTGTTAGGCGTTTGGCAGAGTAGCACAATGCTTGTATGTAGCTCAACCCATCACCATGATCATATCACCAACGCCCACAACACCAGCAAACAAAGCACCACTAACACAATTTCCAAGAAACCCCAAGCACCAAAGACAACATCCAACAAAGGCAGCACCACAAGACCATATGATTACACTATCAAATCTTCATAGGAACTCACATACCAAACATCATATATATCTGATCTCAACACAAGAAGAGGCATATAACGTTATACATATCCAACACAAACGTACACACAAAAAGCTGCTTCATTGCATATTAGCACATGCATGAATCCTGCAACACAAGATGAGAAAAGGATAATCCTGGCCTTATAGAATCTCACTTGACTAAGCATATACACAATATATAAGGAACACTCGAGATTAGAACATACAAATACTAGCTTCACAACAATGAAAGGAATGCTAGTAAGCTCAGGATGCCTTTGCTTGCCTCAATCAGGACATGTAGGACATGTGAGTATGGGTATAAAGGAAATCCTCCAACTCATGAGCTACACCAACATAGGCTAAATTAGCCACCAACAAAGAAAAAAAAAACCCAAAAGCGACTGGCTCTTAGTGCATTGTCAACTCGTCTCACAGGCTGGCTACCAACCACCAAGACAAAAAAAAAAAACTAGAGACAACGTTGCCCTCTTGCAAAGAGTCAACTTCACCACAGGCTTACACCCTTCAACAAAAGTATCAAACACTAGAAATGGCCGCCTTCTTACACAGTCAGCTCTCACATAGATTGAGAAAAAGCAAAAATCAAAACATAGTTGTTTTCGTATACAGTTCGCTTTTTTTGCACCTCCTTCTTGTCCTTGTAGGCTTTTATAGCCTTCTGTGTTCTGCAGTTCTGTCGTTACACTTTGTGATGGCCACCTATCTCTTTCCAAACTGTGCCATGCAACCAAAAACGACCTCTTCTTTTAGTCCATGGCGGTAGCTACTTCTCTCTCCTCTGCCGTCCTTCCATCTTTTTTTTTAGCGCATAGCCATCCCTTCTTCTCCAAGCATTGATGCACAAAAATAAGCCTTGACTACCACCCTTCTCTATTCATTTTTTTCCTCTAAATAATCCAAAACTTGTGTCAAAGGTTCTAAACCTTTTTTTGAAATTCATAAATCTTCATACCCATTTCTTTTGTCCTTGCTTCCATTAGATCTACAAGGGGATGGTACCCTAATAATTTAGCACCTTCTCCAATTGAAATGAATGTCTTGCTCACTGAAAACCCCCTCATACTATGTGCATTGGATTATTACAATTTAACCTTTCCCGATATACATGGATCAAGAAAAAAAAAATCATCTTATTCCCTTATTCCCCTAACAATGCAATTGCATCATGCTATATGTACAAAAATGATGATCAAACGGCTAAAAAATACATCCTAACTACACCTCCATAGCAATTAGTGTGTTCTATACAAAAAAACATGCATCCCAACTACACCCCCATAGCAACTAGTCTGTTCTATACAAAAACATGATATTGTCTTTATTCTATGATTCCCTACATTCATCCCTGGTATTATTTTGTGCATTTGTAGATTTCACAAAAAATGCCTAACACCGGATGAAGACCTTCTAAATATACTCGTGAAGTCACAATAAAAGTATTGACCAACATTTATCTCAGTGCAATGCTCTTCAAGGGTGGGGTGAGACACGAAAGCTCTCCCACTTGCCTTGTCCTTACTATCCTTTGCCTTTCACTTGCCACCCTTCTCTTTGCCTTTCAATCCGAAGGAGCACGAGCAGAAGCTTTCAAAACCAAAAAAAGCAAATTGTGTGGATTCCCAACATAGAGCAATGATAGAAATAAACGAGAGCAACAAAACTCAAACACACATCACACACAATAGCACTTAATCTAATGTATTGTATTAAGCACCAGAAAATGTTTGTAACAAATTTCTAAGTCCAAGATGTGACTACCACAAATTTCTATCCGATATCTTGCATTGGTCAACCCAACACTTCAGAAAGGCTCTACAATCAAGCTTGATTTTCAATGAGCACTCTTGCCCTTCAAAATTGACACGTTTTATGAAATATAACAAGGTTTTTTTTTTTGTATTTTAGTGTAATTTTAAAGGGCATTTTAAAATTTTACAAGTATTTGACAGCCAAAATGCCCAAAATTGGGCGTGATGCCCGTCAAAAAGCAACTATGCCTGCAAAAATGCCAAATGGAAATGCAAGAAACCCAAGCACATGCATATGGAGGGAGAAGCCCACGATATATAAGTGATGCTGATTATTACTGATGATAGCCAGCTGCTACATGGCAACCCATGTGGTGCCTCCATACACAAGAGAAGAATGAATCCACTGAGACTACCATCTTAATTGGTGACAACACATGGCTCCATTGAAACTAGGCCCAAGAATGGTGACAATGCCACTGTGCATAGGTTGCCCGACTGCACCTGCTTGTTGCCCATTGTGTGAAAACAAGATACGGGTGACTAGAATACATTAAGGTGCATCAGTGCACACAGGGGTGTGCATAAGTGTATGGCTGTGTGAGATACAAAGAAAGAAAGAAAGATATGTTCACATCTACACAAGACTCAATGGGCCCATGAAACCATGTATAGTACAAAGATAACCATGGGGACAAAAATTGAAACACGTCTCTAGAAGCCTCCCCATGCCAAATGTGGCTATGATGAGCACATGCCATGTCATCCAAGAATCTCATGCTGGCACTTCAGATGGAGCAAGCCTACTCACTTAGGACTCCTTTGCGACGAGCATATGAACAATTGGTACGAGCTAATATCGATGCAGAGGTTTCAATGTGGATGGCTAACATGGATGCTCCTACTATCTAATAGCTCGAACCCCTCATGAAAGAGAAAATGAAATCTCTCTCGTATCTCATAGTATGTCGAGCTTTCGAACATAGAGTGGGCCTCATCCTCTACCTCCCCTTTTGGTGCATACTTTGCTTAGCCTCTCTTCTTGAGGGATGTTATCGACCCTCCGAGTCTGTACTTAGAGGCATTAATTGGGCTTTTGATCATATAGTGGGCATCATACTCTTACCTCCCCTACGGTGCATACTTTGCATACCCACTCTTTTGGTGGGGTGTTATCACGTCTTCGACTATCTACTTAGAGGCGCTAGTAGGATTCTTCGAGTTGACCAATCCCGATGCACATAGCATGTGACATGTGGATCTACAGGTACCTTGGATCTCAAAGAATCCATCCCCTCTGTGTGTGTGTGTGTGTGTGTGTGTGTGTGTGTGAGAGAGAGAGAGAGAGAGAGAGAGAGAGAGAGAGAGAGACTATGAGAACAGAGCAGTACACAAAATATGTGAAAATAGAAGGTGCCTTGAGGATCCCCTAGAGCTGCGAAAATGGGAGCCTGAGGTGAGGTGAACATGTGAATGTTACACCATTAATGTTACACATGTGAATTATATGCATATGCTACTGGAAATGCAAAGACACCTCGAAGGAAGTGATAAAAGGCACTTTGCAACAACCAAGGTAATACTTACCTTCACATCAACACCCAAGCTTAAGTTGTTGAGTGGACAAAACCAAGGGCAAATAAGTTTCTTTGAAAAATCAAGTGAACTTGAAAACCAAGCTAGTGAAGAAAACAACGCACATATGCGTTTGAGTACACATACACATGACCCTCATGCATGCATAGGCATGCAAAGATTGAAGCTAGTTGTGATAATCGTACAGGTTTATGCACTTTCAAGCTCTCCATGCGTATGAAGTCTCCTTTTCTTCAAGTCAAAAACATTCCCAACACTCCATGCCAATTGGGGATGTAACTAGCCATATCAAAAATATTCAAGGTAATGTGAGGCACTAAAATCTCAAACAGAAGCAAGCATTCATTATTTAATGCCTCCCTTTCATAAAATCTGAGAGGAAACACACGTCTCCACTTACTTGAGAGCACGAGATTCACAAGGGTGAATTGCAACAGAAGTGCATAAAATGCCCCAATGAAGTGAAGCCAACACAGCACATAAAAGAGGCGTGCAAGGTAAGATTTGATCATATAAACTGCACCCATATCAGTACAATTTTGCATTAGTAGAAAAGGCAAAAATGAAGGTCAATCCACTCGAAACTAAGCTTGCAACCCTGGTAGTTGCAAAGCAAAAGAATCAACGAGGGAAAGAGACTCTCAAAGCAACCGGTCTTCAGGATCGTCGACACCAGCTACAGGACCCTGTGGGCAACACTGGGGCACATTTAGGAGATCAGAAAACTGCTGGACAAGAAGAAGATTGATCACATATTTGCCATTTATCATGCCCTGCAGTCATTGGTAACTTGTGAAAAATGTCAAAAAAAGTGGGCTTGATTCAGAATGGCTACATTTTCACTCCCCCAGTCACTAACATTGATCATTGATGTCATGTTAGACATTTCCATACATGGCCCAACCCTATTTAAATGAGGCTCACCCTGTGAGGGGCTAAACTAGCCCCAATCCATTCTGCATAAACCTTGAAAATTGAAAGGGACCTATCAGAAAGCTGGTGGCACTTTCGTTGCACAACCTTGCATAGGTAGTGACTGTATTACACAAGCTCTTGATTTCTGCCATGTATATTGACTTTGCCCACTTTTCATATCATCGTTCACAGAGGGTGTTGGTTCGAGGTGTGGAAAGACTCGGCTCTACGGAGAGGGATCTCCTCTTTTGAAAATTCATTGGCTTCGGGTCGCTTCACAAGCACAAACCGAGATGAATGCGATGGAGTTAATCCAGAGAATGAACCTGCAAACAAACTAGTAGAACACGTAAGGTGCAAGACACAAGATCATCCCATGAGTCTCTAAACATGGGACATGAAGAAAAAAGGGAGGGAGGGAGAGATGGACCGAGACCCGAAGTCATGTTATCACCCATGTCCTTGGTGGAATGCAGTAAGAAGGTGCCCGACAGGATCGTAATGAACCCACAAAGCTCAGTTAGAATCTGGGAAGGGTTTTGCCGATCCCAATCCTGTAAGACAGGTCAGCTATCAGAAACACACAAAATCAAACAAAAGAGACACCTAAGCGCACTGTATGCAGTGTTCGGGAAAGGTGCCTCAGCTTAACCTTCGGTTGGTTAGAAATCCGTTGAGATCTTGAGTAAAAGGAATTGAACCGGTTGAAAAAAATGCAATAATAGGCGTAAATTTTACTGACAGTATGAATGCTTCAATGCATATGTCTTCAATAAAAGAAGGGCCAAGATACCTTAAACATGATAACACTTGCTAGAATTGTCAGGGAAGTAAACATCACATAATAAATCGGTGAAACCACTGCCGTGTTGAACGTGTCCAGAGCCTGTATAGCAGGTACCCAGCTATTCTTGATTATCACTGAGATCTCAATTGGCATACAAAATCAAATCTGACTAGCTCCTTCACACAATCTAGTACACCTACGTAAGCACCCCTGACCCATTTGACAGTGCACTTGGAGAGCTCTTTAACCCATCAGAGGTCATGTGGGCCCCCAAACAGGCCACGCAAACAGTGTCCGTGGTTGCACCCCTCAAGTGCCTCGTGTGAAACACCAGTCCAACAGTGTATGCTACCCATTTGGCACAACTCAAGACCTTTACTAAAACAATCATGACCATCCTCACCATAAATTAGAACATAAGAATTGCATCAAAGCAGACTCTGAATACCTTGTTCAAATAGTTCATTTGTGTAAGTATACATGTAGTCACCACCATAGCAAAAACCCATGTTTGAGGATAAATAAGCTGATTCATCCCCTGGAAGGTCAACTTGAGAGCAATGCCAAGCGCTTTGACACTCATTACCTGCAAGCATTTTCAGCAAGCATAATGTGAATTCCAAAATTGACCTTATATCTAAAAGCTATGATAGAAGTAAACATCCTAAAATTAAACAATTGGGTGCCCAAAAACGCAAAGAGAAGTGAAACCATAGCATATATATAATCAAAAGCTGCATAACTTTCTTTCCTCCATTTTTTAAAAAAAGCCCTTCACAGAAGTTGATTCTCTCTGAAGCAATTGGTTAAATCTGTATGGGTGTAACTGTCATGTGCATGCACAAGGACGCTTAATCCCAGGCTAATCCCTGATTTAGGCAGCAGAGAAACACAGTTTTTGACATGATTAGGGTCTTGTCAAGCACCGGAACAGATCCCAGAGAACATGTATCAGGTCAGCCAAATATGGAGAGCTTTCTACTGGTGGTCGGCAGCTTGTTAGCAGTTACTGTCCAAAGGACCTGGCCGACAAGCGATAGGCCAGGTCACTTGGTGTTCCAAGGCCTATAAAAAGGCAAGGCGAAGATCAATCCATTCTTCCCCCAAGGTGGGGCAGGTCTAGATTTAGGCCTTTTGTTATCCTTTTTGGGAAGGCCAAAGGCTACAAAAGATGTACCTTTTTGTACTCTAAGAATATATTGAATACACAGCCATATCTCTCTCTATTCTCTGTATATGTTGATTTGTTCTTGCATCAAGAGTTCCTATGCAGTACTTGGGGCTGAAAGAAGACTACCCAGAGCTTCCGCATGTTGAGGTAACTACCCTCAAAACTTGGGCCAATTTTGCTAGTAATTTATCCTCCACTCATCATGTTCTAGCTAGCTCATATCTATAAGGCCCCTTTTATTACGAGGAAACGCCATATTTAAGCAGCTTAATCACCTAGCATCCCAAATGTACAACAAACAAAGCCTCTTGAGACTAGGCGGCTTGTACCAGCTCTGTGAAGTCTAGATGGCTCACTTCCAAAGGTGGCATACACTTTATATGTCACATGTACCAACTATATTCGGGTGCCACATGGACATATCTGTACCTAAGTGCACAACTACCTTTTGATTAAAGATGAGCACGGAGCATTTTGTGGGCCTTTGTCCAAGGACCGGTCCCTAGTTACCATCAAGATGTACTCAAATGCCCATGTATCTTATGATACAAAATAAAGAGCCTTTCTTAACAAGCACACCTGCTTTTCGTGTCCTGCAACCCCATATCCAAGTGGTTGCTGCACATAAACTCCTTGAAGTTCACTATTCAGAAATGCATCTTTATGTCCAACTGATGCATACTCCATCCATGATGGGCTGCTAAAGCAGTGACTGCCCTGACAGTTTGTCGTGGGAGAAAAAGTCTCATCATAGTCAATTCCAACAGTATCCTTTGGCAGCAAGTCTGGCCACCTGGCTATTGAGCCATCCGATTTACACTTGACTTTACATACTCACTTAGAAGCAGACACATTCTTGCCAGGTGGCAAATTCATAAGATCCCATGTTTGGTTTTTCAAGATAGAGGCTTATTCCTCTTGCATTGCATTTTCCCAATGTAAAATGGCTCATAAGTACATGGCTCTTCCACATCCATGACACTACTCATAAAAGCAAAGTCTACACTCTCCCTAGTCCTTGTTGCAGCTCTCATTCTCCTTTCAAAAGGAGCTTGCATATGGCTGTCCTAGAGTGTCTTAAGAAGTCATCTCGAGACTGTTTTGGCCTCTTGAATTGCTTCCCTTTCAACATCCTCAAAATCTTGAGGCATGTCAGGCTCATTCAAAGGAACATCATGAGGATTTGCTACAAATCATCTGGCTGATCCAAATTTTCAGCGTATGGCATGGACAAACCACCACTAAACATGTCCTGTGTGCCAGCGATATCTTCCCTATTTGAAGTAGAGAGACACGGAAGTTGTTTTTAATTAAAAACAACATATCTACTAGTGAAGATTTTGTGAGTATAACCTGTAACCCTTGCTCTCACTGCTGTATCCCACAAAAATACATTTGACCACTTCGTTATCAAGCCTGGTCCTCATCTGTGCACACACAAGTATGTCGTGCAACCAAAGACGCACATATAGTCGACCTTTGGTTCTTGTCATACGAAGCTTCATAGGGAGTGATTCTCTTCAAAGCTTTTGTAGGACATCTATTAGTTACATGTGCCCACTGCCTCAGCCCAAAACTTGTAACCCTCGGCCTTTGATCATACATCTAGCCATCTCCATCAAAGTTGTATTCTTTCTTTCTGTCACACCATTTTGTTGAGGTGTGTAAGGCATTGTACGCTCACTAATTCTTAATCCCCTTACTTTGTAAGAAGAATTGGGCATGTATTTACCCCCCTATCCGTGTGGAGGGTCTTGACATTGCAGCATGTTTTATATATACCTAGATGAATCCAAGAACATGTCCAAATTCACCTTATAAGAATATGCAATAACCTCATGGTAGTCATCCACAACAAAATAAACCATCAACTCCATCATGCATAGTATGGACTGGATACTACGACGTCCCCACTAACGTCATGTTTTATTCTCGACCATTGCAACATAATGCTGAAAATGCATAAATACCTTAGATTTTTCCTTCATATGGTAAATCCAAGTGATTCTGGAGTAGTCATCAATAAATGTGACAAAATATAGGCAACTCCCCAAAGACGGTATCCGCATGGGACCACATACATCACGATGTATGAGCTGTAATTTTTTAGACAGCCCTAACTAAACCATCTCTCGGGATTGGTTTCCTACGCATTTTGCTCAATATGCATCCCTCACATACATGACCAACTAGTGGCACATACATGACCAACTAGTGGCTCTAGGGGAGGCATACTGTGAACCATATTATGCTTTTGCAAAAGCATTAATAAACTGCCAAAGTTTACATGCCCAAATCTCACATGCCATATTTCAGCCAAGTGCACGGTTGTAGTGTTCAATATGCATGAGTAAGGTGTTCCAATTGCTACAATGCATATGCAAGATCTTTGACCTAGAATTTATCATCTCGAAATTCAACCACCAAACCCTACTTTGCTATTGTAGGCACAGAAATCAAGTTCGTCTTGATGCCTGGAACATAAAGCACAGCTTGCAAATGGAAAGAAGCAATTGCACATTGCCTCTCTGACATAGTGATAATGTATCTCTATGTACTTGGTGTCAGCATGGAAGGCTAGATTTCGTGCCATGCCATAGCACCCTAACTATCAGTGATAATGGGAATAGATGTCTGCTAACTCCCACGAAGATCTACCATCAATCTCCTACTACAGTAGTGAAAGCTGCCCTGCACTCACCTTCACATAAAGATGTACCACAGTAGGTTGTTTTTTGCTCAACCATGATATGCATCAGCTCCCAAAGAAAAAGCAATTACCACTTGCGGACTGCCTTGTGTGATAATCACCAACCCAAGCATGGAGCTCAAAATCACCTCCCTGGCATAAAACAAACCAAGAGTCTAGGTGCCTTGTAAGTACCTGAACACACGCTTAACAACTTGCCAATGTTTTGTCCTTGGGCTGTGCATAAATTTGCTTAACTGGGACACTTAAAATCGTATGCACGACCTTGTGTTATACAAGAATATGAGGCAGCCAACATCTTGGCTATAAAGATTGGCATCACAAGGCTCTCCTGCATCATACATACTCAGCCTAAGCCCAAGTTCTACTGGGTGTAAACCCTAACCCTAACTATCTTTAGGGATGTAGCCCTTGTAAGAATATGGCATAGCGGAAAGAGATACAACAAAAGAGTACACTAGACAATGCAATAGAGAGAATAGAGAGAATTCTAAAATTCTGATTATACCAAACAAGAGATAGATACAATATGATGGTGTTGTCCACTCATGCGCTCTGGTGTAGAGCTTAGATGGCGATCTAGACAAACTCTAGATGGAGGGCATACTGAGAGCATTGGATACCTTAGCTTGTTCCAAATATGTCCATTTATAGTGCTGCAGGTAGTGCGGTGGACGCGTCTAAGACGTAGGCGGCTACGCTGCATTGACGCGGCTCACCGCCCGCGTATCCATAAAGCGTCCCAACCGACCACCGCCCACTAATGATGAAATTAGTATCCAAAAGAATATTTCAAAGAATATTTCTTATATCTTTTCGAGCCGGACCCCAGCTAACGCTTGTACCCCCCATCATCTTCTAACCATCAATGGTCACAACTACGACCTCTTCCAACATCTAAACTTGGGTTCCCACTACAAATAAATGGCTAATCCTCATAATGGGGGTCGTACAAATCTGTACTATACATCAATGTGAGATATATGCTGAGAGGTGGGTATTGAACATATCCTAACAGCCCTAACTATATTTAGGGATGTAACCCTAACTATTGAAAACAAGTAGTATGAGGCTAGAACTACCGTTTCATAGCAAAACAAGCCAATTTTTAGCAAAATCAGAGTGTACCAAGTCTTGGGCAGCAGGCTGGTCGTACACCTGTGTGGATGATGTATGTATTGTGTATGGTCTGTACAGTGTCCATACATAGGCCGTACAACGTCCGTACAGTCCATGCAAAAGACGTACAGCTCCGTAAAACAAGCAGGACAAACTTACACAACGATGCTATGAAGCCTGAAAACTGGGCAAAAGCCTGACAGATGCATGCTCTGATACCAACTGTTTGTATGGAGCACTTGTAAGAGACAGAATGTGCAGGTTGGCCCATCTGAGTCCTTGTCCAGGGACATGTCAGCCAGCGTGCCACCACAGATCAATTGTGCACATCCTTGCACACGTCAATCGTTCCAGCCTCACACACAGAAGTAACCCTCTTGAATAAGGTAATGGTGTCCCAGTGCCCCGTACACTTGTCAGGCTACTTGGCCAAGTGGACTGGTACCAATCAGATCATTGTCAAAAGTTGCCTAGGTGTGTATGAACCCATTAATAATGACATTATTGACACCGAGATTTGGGGACACAAGATTGGAAGCTATGGCCCCATAACCCATGACCAAGGCGCCTAGGCCTAGAGGGCACCCTGTTAGAAGTCATCTCCTGTCTTTCTTGAGACACCAGGGCCTCTGTTGTGGGTGTGCCTGTTTTCTCATTTTTCCTCACTCCCCGTATTTTTCCCCATATTCTTCCCATTTTTTCTTGGCCTGGGGTGGCAGTCGCGTGCTGGCAACCAATTGTTCTCTTGTTTTTCGCTGGCCGACTGTACCCGACCTTGGGACAATGCTGGCCGACCCTGTTTGTGCTGGCCGACTGGCCTTTAGAGCAGGTCGTGGAGAACTGGACCCAGTCGGCTGCCTCTGGAGTAGGCCGACTGCTGCCTAGGGTCCATATATAATGGACCCCCTACTCCCTTGCTATTGTATCTTGTATTCGGGATCTTCTTTGTGTATATAGAGCAGAGTTACACAAATGTTTCCAATGTCTCAAGGCATGTATAACTACTAGGAGTTCACGATCATAGACTAAGTAGTTTTTCTCTGCGGGGGCAGTAACTTACGAGACATGTAAACTACTGGATGACCATTCTGTTGCAATACACCTCCAATTGCGATGTTGCTCGAATCGGTGATCACCTGAAATGGTTCGTCCCACGAGGCAAGTGCTAAACAAGGCGCTTCTGATAAAGCCACCTTGAGGTTCTTGAATGCCTCCAACGCTCGTGGAGTCATTCGAATCTTTTGCCTTCTTGTCTTCACTCCCTTTAACAGATCATTGAGATCTACCGAGAGGTCAGAAAACTTGTCGGTGTGAGTGGAGTATGCCTGGCATATACCCACAAATGATATGATGGCATAGGCTATCTGAGGTACCTCCCAGTTGACAATCTCGGCCACTTTAGCCAGATCAAGTCGAATGCCTTCGGCACTAATTATGTATCCCAAATAATGCACCTGGAACAGATAAAATTCCGACTTCTTTTCATTGACATAGAGCTCGTTGCTTTCTAGAAACTTAAGAACTTTCTCCACATCAATGTCATGCTACTCAACCATAGCTGAAAATACCAGTATGTCGTCCAAAAATATGAACACACACTTTCCAATCAAATCCCGGAAAACACGCATCATCATGCGGTTAAATGTAGCTGGGGCATTCGTCAAGCCAAATGGCATGACCACAAATTCATAGTGGGCCCGTTCCGTATGGAAGGCTGTCTTGGAGATGTCCCCCTCCACAATCCGCACCTCGTGGTACCCACTCTTCAAATCAAGTTTCGAGAACACCTTTGCTCCATTTAGCCTCTCGAGAATATAATCTATCCGAGGCATCGAGAATCTGCTCTTGATAGTCAGCTTGTTGAGTGCACGATAGTCAACACACAAACGGGAAGACCCATCTTTCTTCTTGACAAATAAGATCGGTACTGCAAATGGCGACACGCTGAGGCGGATGAAGCGAGATTGCAACAATTCTTGGAGTTGGCGGTCCAACTTCGATTCCATTGCCTTGGAAAGGCGATAGGGAAACTTGCTCGGGGGTTCTGAGCCTGGGAGAAGGTCAATCTTGTGGTCCTCCGGGGGACTGGGGAGGCGACGAAAAATCTTCTGAAACTTTTCATGGAGAGCCAAGTACTTCTTGGAAGCACTGGCCACCGTTTGGGCTGTCTGGATGTATATCATTGCACACTGTGCGCCTTTCCTTACTGCTCGCTTAGCCTACAAGTGGCTTATGAGCAGAAAGTTCGGAATTCCTGGCTCACACTTAATGGTCATTGGGGTGTTTGACACATTCTGATTGATCTGGAACGTGTGCTTGTCCCACTTGACATCTGGAAGAAACTTGTGAAACCACTGAATACCCAAAATTATGTCTGCTCGTACAAGAGGGACAACCATAAAATCACGCACAAATTCTATGCCTTGAATAACTAACTTAGCACCTAGAGCTTCATACTTGACGCTCGTTGTCATGCCTGTGCTAAAACCCTCATCCTGTTTGTCCACCGAAGTCAAGTCAAACCGAGTACGCCTAGCAGCCTGTTTTATGACTACATCCTCCGTGCTACCACTGTCAAACAAGACAACGACTCTCTAGCCACCTATGTAGCCAAAGGACTTGAGCAATTCGTTGCACTCATACTCCTAGTCAGGGGTGCCCTTCTGCTTATCTTCGAGCTCCCGACTAATAATTGCTCCAACTGAAGCACCGGGGTTTGAAGAACTAGGGGTAGCCGCTGGGTCTGTGTGGAAGCTGAGCTCACCACGGAAGCTGTGGAGGCAGCGGCAGCGGGTTTTGGAGGCTTCTTAGGACAATCCCGAGAAATATGTCCTTTTGTATGACAAAAGAAACATCTACCCTCCTTGTATTGAGAAAGCTCCTCAACACTCAACTTGCCACCTGTCTTGCCTGCCTCCGCTTTCTGGTCGGGAGTAAGCTTAGACGCATTGTTGGAGTTCTTGGAGCCATAGGCCCCCGGGCTCTGTCCTGGGGAAGACCCCGTCTGGTTCTGGCCTTTGCCCCCCGAGGCGATAGCCCTGGGAGAAGCCGACTGGGAAGTCTTGGGCTTGCCACCATTATGTTTCATTTCTACACTCTGTGCAAGCAAGAGTGCGTCTTCTAAGGTGGCTGGCCGAAACATACGCACCTCCCATTGGATTTGCGTGTCAAGGCCATACAAAAACTGCTCTTTCTTGTCCGAATCAGATAAGCCTAATTGCAGACACAAAGTCGAAGCTCTATTGGCAAACTGAAGGATTGGTTGCGCGTTCTGAAGCGCTCCCCTGAACTCGTCTTCGAGTCACTCAAGGTAGTGGCGCGGTAGAAACCGCTGCTGAAGGTCGCAGACAAACTCGTCCCACACATAAGCTGCCATACCTAATCTGGTGTGGGCTTGAGCCCACTGAGTCCACCAAGGAATGGCCTCACCTTCCAAGTACCAGCTGGCTAAGATCACTCTGTCAGTATCTGTCTTTCTAACTGCGGCAAAGTAAACTTCAAATTGTAACCATGAATAGAGAGTTCTGGAATCGAGTTTACCATTATACTTATTGAAGTTCATTTTCTCGGGAAAATGACTCGAGGGTGCCGCCAGTGTCAATCTGGCGTCCAAAGCTGCTAGGTAACGCTCTGTCAAATCCCCACGGATCCCCTCGTGATCGATCTTGGTTCGAAACTCGAATCCTGCAAACAAACGAACAACAAACAAGCAAGGGGGGTGCAGGCCTGACTCACCTCCCAACCATGATAGCCGTGGGCAAGCCCACAGTCTTGGCTGTCCCCACCGAGCCACGGGCTAAGCTAACTAGGATGACGTACCGACCAATCTCCTCCTCGTGACGTCCCATACCGCCACGAAGCTGCCCTCGCGGGCCTCGAGATTGCTGCCGGCCTCGGCTGCATAAAGCAGGTGCACGTCTGCACTAGATCCAGGCTCCAAGACCATAGAGCTCTCACAAACTCGCGAGATTCTCTATATTCCAATAACTAACCTTGGCCACCCTTTTATAGGCTCTTGGCCAGTCATCGGGCGTCCACACTTGGCCGCCCGCCCGTCCATACTTGGGTGCCTGCCCGTTAGTATATCCCTAACTCGGCTCGTCAATCAGCCTGCCTAGTTCCAAGCTTTCCCAAGCCTCGAAACTAGTCTTGCATGCATATAGCACACGGTAGATACCCACTGTGCACATGACATACTCCCCTTCCTCTAAGAGCTCACTCTTGAGCTCACTAAAAAGCCAGGGTAATCTCTCTGAAGAGAAGTCAATGTCTCCCATGTAGCGTCCTCCTCAACACGATCCTTCCACTTGATCTTGTATTCCGTGATAAGCATATGACGCAATCTTCGTTCACGAAATCCAAGAATCTTTTCAGGTTCGTGCGGAACAAATGTCATATCCTGGACATCTATAATTTCTTGAGGAGTAACTAACTGATCTGCTCCACCCAGTACTTCCTTAAGTCTACTGACATGAAATACAGGATGAACTTTCACATGAGAAGGCAAATCCAATTCATATGCAACTGAACCAATCCGTCGTGTAACACGAAATGGTCCACAGTATCTAGGGGATAATTTCGGAGATCTACCTGTTCGTAAAGTCTCGGAATCTTTCGGAACTCGCAAATATACCATCGTTCCTTCAGAGAACTCTCTAGGTGAACGATGTCTATTAGAATAAAACCTGTCTCGGTCTTGAGTACTTCTAATAGATTCCTTTGCAACTTGTAACATTTCCTGCATATCTTGCAAAAAATTACGTGCTGCATCATGCTGAAGTCCTGAGAATCCTACTGTAACAGGTGATCTTGGTTGAAAACCGTACATAAGCATGAAAGGACTAAACCCTGTACTCATATGCTTAGTACTGTTATATGCAAATTCTAACATAGGAAGATAATCCTCCCATGAACTGTCTTTTGGATACATATGCTCGAAGCATTTCCTCCAAAATCTGATTCACTCTTTCAGTCTAGCCATCGGATTGAGGATGATCTGAGGAACTCAAATTCAAAGTTGTTTCCAACTTCTCGAAAACAAGTTTCCAAAATTCACTCGTAAACTTAGAGTCCCTATCACTGACTATGTCCTGCGGTAACCCGTACAGTCTAAACAATTGCTCGATAAACTGCCGAGCTAATTGCGTGGCTGTAATAGTCTTCCGGGTCGGTAAAAATCTAGCCATCTTTGTCAAGCGATCTACCACAACCCAAATAGAATCATGGCCTTGATGTGTTCTTGGCAATCCGGTAATAAAATCCATGGAAATACTTTCCCACTTATTACCTGGGATTTGCAAAGGATGCAACAACCCAGCCTGTCTAAAGCGTTCAGCTTTATTTGCCTGACAAATCTGACACTTGAGAACATAATCTTCTACATACCCTTTCATCTTCGGCCAATAAAAAGTGTGTTTCACTAAAGATAGTGTCCTGTGTACCCCAAGGTGTCCAGCAAAAGGGGCGTCGTGACACTCCAACCAACCACACGAGCGAGAAAAAATTCTGGTTTTTTTGCTGAATCCTGTCAGAATACGCAGCGGAGATGATGACCAGATTTGGGAACACAAGAGCAAAACGCATGCAGAAAAAAATACAGCACAAGAGAGAGATGTAACTCTGCTCTATATAAACAAGAAGATCCCGGGTATGATACACAAATGGTATGGGGGCTGGGGGCCTATATATATGCCCCCACATCAGCAGTCGGCCTGCTGTAGGGCAGCCGACTGGACATAGAAATCCTCCACGACTGAATAATCACAGTCGGCCATCATCAAAAATGAGTCGGCCAGCATCAGAAGAGTCCCACGACTCATGCAGTGCAATCGGCCATGTCACAGATGCAGTCAGCCAGGCTTAGGGTCCTCGTGCCACTACTAGACTGCCTCCCATGCCACAGAAAAATGGGAAAAAATAGGGGAAAAATACGAAGAGTGGGGAAAAATGGAAAAACACCTCATAAGGGCGGGCACACCCACAACAAAGGCCCTGGTGTATAAAACTAGACAGGAGATGACTTCTAACACCCCCTCTCAGCTCTTGGCTGTGAAACCAACCACAGGGAGCTGGGGTGCCGCCTGAGCAAATCCTGAGATAGCGACTTAGTGAAGAGGTCCACCATACTGTCCTCCGTCGAACAGAACTCTAGCAAGATGTCATCAGCAACGATCTGTTCACGAACAAAGTGCCTCCGTTGCGGAGAGTCCTCCAACCTCCTCCCTGCCTGAAGAAAATGAAACATCGGTGTCCACCACCTCCAAGTGCACAAAAGTCGGAGTCTTCATGATTGCTACTGAGGAATCTTCACCCTTCTCGGTCTTCCGCTTGGGATATTGCCTCCAAACGTGGCCTTTCTCGCCACAATCATTACAGGTCCTCTCTGCCTTCAGTTTCTCGCGGTCAGTAATGGACTTCTTCTCAGACGACTTCTCCGACGAAGCCTTCCCTTTGCCCGTGTTACAGCCTTTCGACCGTTAGCCAGTTAAGGCCTCCGAACCTCCACCCTGAGGAGGGTTCGTGAATAGTTCCTCCTGGTCCAGGACCATGGGCACAAGCTTCTCCCACGTGATGGTGCTGAGCCTGCCACTAGTAATCAAAGACGAGTAAAATGCTGAATACTGAGAGGGCAAGTGCGACAGCAACGTTATGGCCATGTCCTCTGACGATATCTCCTTCCCAGCCTGAAGAACTTCCTGCTAAAGAGCCTGCAGCTTGTTAATATGCTCCCGCATCGTCGACGACTTTGCAGGGTTCATAACCCGCATTTGTACTTCCAAGAAAATCCTCTTCATGGGCGATACGCTGTTGTAAAGAGCAGCCAAATGCTGCCATATACCTCTGGCCAGCGTCATATGCTTTACATGATTGATTACCTGCGGTGTGCAGTTGAGAAAGATAAACGAACGGACCCTGGCATTGACACGATCCCACATCTGTGTCTGAGCCTCCCGGTCCTTCCGGATCGACGGTAACTCCCCTTCCTCTACTTCCGGCCGTGGAACACCAACAACGACGAAATCAGCGAGGTCGTAAGACTCCAGAACAGATTCCATCATAACCTTCCATATGCCGTAGTTGCTCCCGTCCAGCTGACGGTCCACCGGGAACGTGGGGAGTGTCGGGATCTTCACATGTCTCTCAGCCATCTCAAACAGATCTGCCATTGCGGGGATGTATCTGAAAAGGGTGGGTGGGTGGGAACAAAGAAGAACTAATACCTGCAAGTGGCTGTCCAGCAAATCAGCCTGCCGTCCTCTTGCTTCTCCTCTTCCCGAACAGTCCAAAACAGTCCACCAATCAGCCACACAACAGTCCCCCTCTTGCTCACACAAATCCCAAGAACTATCTAGAGCCTAGGCTCTGATACCATGTCAGAATACGCAACGGAGATGATGACCAAATCTGGGAACACGAGCAAAACGCATGCAGAAAAAAATACAGCACAAGAGAGAGAGAGAGAAATAGGCGTGTAACTCTGCTCTATATACACAAGAAGATCCCGGGTATGATACACAAATGGTATGGGGGTTGGGGGCCTATATATATGCCCCCACATCAGCAGAGTCGGCCTGCTGTAGGGCAGCCGACTGGACACAGAAATCCTCCACGACTGAATAATCACAGTCGGCCAGCATCAAAAATGGGTCGGCCAGCATCGACTCATGTAGTGCAGTCGGCCATGTCACAGATGCAGTCGGCCAAGCTCAGGGTCCTCCTGCCACTACTAGACTACCTCCCATGCCACAGAAAAATGGAAAAAAATAGGGGAAAAATGGGAAAACACCTCATAAGGGCGGGCACACCCACAACAAAGGCCCTGGTGTATAAAACTAGACAGGAGATGACTTCTAACAAATCCTTGCAATTGAAGTAGGCTCTGATACCACTGTAACATGCGGAAGCTTCGGAGAAGTTCAGTGACTTCAATGCTCAGAACTCAGCACTCTTTTCGCGATGGAATTAACGCACAAACTGAATGAAGATGTGCAGAAAATAGAGAGAGAGAGAGAGAGAGGGAGAGAGAGGAGAGAGAGAGAGAGAGAGAGAGAGAGAGAGAGGAGAGGACATAGTATTGGGTCCCAAATACCCTCTGTAGGCCCCCACCACGGATGGTGTATTTGCTTTATTAGAATGATGTAAATTTGAAAAGAAAATGCAGAAATCTTGACCTTTCTTGGCTGAGAAATCTTTGCCCTTGACCTGCAGTCCTTCACCCCTTTGCGTTAGCAACTTCTTGGCTGTCCTGGCCCTTGTTTGCTTGAGCACTTGGTGAACTATGAGATGAAATAATGGGATTGTGGGCTCACCTATTTATACTACTCCAGCAATAGCAATCGGCCAGCTGAAGTCCAGGCGGCCAGCAATAATCATGTCCCACGACTGGATAATAGCATTAAATGCTAGGAAAATCCCATAAAATGCTGCGCATTGTTCCATATATGGCTGGGCATCATGCGCCTTATTCAAGATGGGCTGGACACTGTTTTGCAAACAGTCTGGGGGCTGGGCAGCCTGTATGGGCTGCCCCATACCTGCCCTACAGCCATACAAAGACTGTATCTCCTCAGTGTTTGTCCTTAGCCTGTCCCTAGGGCTGTCCTACAGCCCCTCCATGGCTGGTGGGTTCAGCCAGGGCCTTCCTGGCCCTCATGGGGGTGGTTTCACACTATCCCCATGCCCACACAAAGACCTGGGGTAGCCCTATGGGCTGGCCCCTTGTTCTAAAAGCAAACCCTAGCTAACTACTCAGTGATCTGGCATCCGGTACCATACCAAATACACAGAATCACTGACATCATTCCAAAGGCAAACTCACAGCGCGGACTGGCAATGTTTCATGTGCACAACAGTGCACATACAGGTGTCCAAAGTCAACTTGGACAGTACAGGACAGCTCTAGGGACCTCCACAGGGCTGTAGGACCCCTTACAGGTGGATTTCTCGCGATAAAAAGTTGCTGTTTTGGACTGGTTATTGCACAAAACAGGCCGGACAGCAATGGAATATGTGAGCATGGATGTGTCTCAAGGATTCCTGGTGTAACAGGTGCTTAGGGCAAGCATTGGGGACACTTGCTCGTGGAGAACATAGGTTTCTGGATCAGTTTCTCGCATGGAAACAGGGCCTAAAGATCCATTTACATCTTGTGCAGGGCGGAGTACCTGTGAGGATTGTGATACTCTTGTGCAGGGCGGATGTACCTGTGTGTAGGGCGGATGTACCTACAGATTCTCTTGTTTGAAATGTATTCATTCATGATGTATTTGGAAGAATCAGGTGCAGGCTGGTGGTGAATCCCCAGGCACCCGTAATCTTGTACTTTGCAGACTCTTTTGGTAATATAACCTAAAGGGGGGGGGTCAGCCTATCATCGGCCCCTTTAAGTGGTGTACTGTCATTTTCAGCTTTGTGGTTGTAATGCTCAAGTGTTAAGTGCTCAGAATCTTGTTCACATTTATACGATTCCAATACACGCGTCCGCCTCCCGTTACATTGGTATCAGAGCTCAGTTTTTCCCCTCATTGGAAAACGGTCTGAGGCTTGGAATCATAAGTGGTGACCTGATTTGAGTGTCATGGACAGCCACATTTCTGACAGTGTGGAGAACACGCAGGACCGTGAACTTCATGGTACAAGGGATGCAAGAGATGTTGCAGGCAATTATGTCTATGGAGATGCAGGTACTCATGACACTATGCATTCTGATTTGGAATCTTTGAGGCGTCAAGTGCGACGCTATAGGGCTGAAACCGAAGAGCTTAGGTCATTGAAAAATGACCCGGATGTACAAAGGGTGTTGGCTGCGAAGGCAAAGGCTTCGGTCCATGAAGTCACTTTTGAAGCAATTGCAAAGGAAATGGATGTTGAGAAACTCCGAGAGCTTGCACTTGCATACCTGATGGTCAAGGGTGATGTATACACTGAAGCAGATGGTAGTTTGGCTTTCAAGAAGCCACCCCTCATGGCTGCCCGTGGTGATGCACATGATGCACAACAAGCAGAAAGAGCACAGCAAGTGCCAAATGCTGAAAGGACAAGAGTCCCTGGTGCTAGGCTTGATGCAGGTCAAGAGAAGAGTAAGGATGAGGGATCCTCTACTCATTCCCGCTTTGCTCCAAGAAGACATATCCGTTCTCGTGTTGAGCTTTCCACTCATTTGGAGAGTGTGGCTCAAGAGAGAACGAAGAGGGATCGTGAATCTTCATCGCGGCATCATCATCATGCAGATGAACAGGATGTACATAGGGATGCATATAGAAGGAAGAAGCCTCGAGAGTTCAAGTCCGGTGACAAGGATGTAAAGTTTGAAAACTTTCAGGGACGGATGGACTCTACCAAAGCACTTGCTTTCAATAGACAGTTTGAGATAGCTTTTTGCAATGAAGACTTTTCGGAAAAGTCTATGCTCAGGCATGTGGGAATGCATCTCAAGGATACGGCAAGTGATTGGTGGCTTGCAAAAATACTTGATGGAAGTGCTGCCCCAACTTGGTCTTCTTTCAAAATTCAGTTTTATGATCAATTCTTACCACCAAACTTTGCAAAGGATGTACGCAAGGAGTGGGATTGGCTGTCCCAAGATGAGGGAGAGTCCGTTGCTTCATACATAGCAAAGTTTTGGAAAGTCCTTCTCAAGGGTACTCCCTTCATGAAGATTGGAGAGGACGAGAAGAAGAGAAAGTTTGAATCGGGGCTCCATCACATTATCCAACAAAGCTTGGGAGTGTACCCAAATAAGACCATACAAGAGCTTATACACTCAGCCATGATTGCGGAGAACTTGCACATAAAAGCACCCTCAAATAAGCCATTTGCAGGTCAAAACAAGAGCAAATTCAGGGCTGGTTATGACCAGAAAAAGGGTGGACAGCCACCTCAGAATGCTCCCAAAGATGGCCGAGATGCAAAGGATGACTCCGAAAAGAAGCCGGGGGGTAAACGCCACAATTTTGGACTCTCAAAACAGCAATTGGAAGAGTACAGGAAAGCTGGAAAATGCTTTAAGTGTGGCAGTAAAGATCATATATATCCTAAATGCCCACAGAATCCTAAGAATGCTGAGCCTAATGTGGAAAAGCCTCTTGTGAATGTTGTACCCGATGTGCAGGGTAATACAGGGCAGGAGCCCAAGAGTAGAGTCATATGCAAGGCTTGGGGCAAATTAAAGGATCAGCCCGCTTTGTTTCTTTTTGATGATGCTTCCATAGATAACTTTATATCCGTACAGATGGCTGCTGCCATAGGTCTCAATGTGGAAGACATGGGAATGCAAATGCCGCCTTTGAGGGCAAACAGGTTGATGTAACTCCGGTCATTGGTAAGCTCCGTGTACATATACAGGACTACCTCGACCATGAGAGCTTTTTAGTGGCTCCTCTTACACGTTGTGATGTTTTGTTGGGGATGCCCTGGCATCACCGTTTAGAGCCTATTAAGGCTTACAAAGAGAAGAAAATCAGCTTTGTACATAGAGGTCGTGAGCACTCTATAGATGCTGGTACTACTGGAAGTACCATACCTCTTGTAAGCCATGTACAAATTAATAAGGCAATAAAGAAATCAGCTTGTTCTTACTTGGTTTTTGTACATGATACCATTGAACATTCTAGTGTTGATGTTAGTACATTAGATCTAGTTAACTACACTTTTGCTCATGTGACCACCATGGCTTATCTTGAACCACCATAGCTCTTTCATCACTCAATGCTCACATTAAGCTTGCATTATCACTCAATGATAAGTTTCCCAACATGGTATCAGAGCCATGATTATCCCTAGGCATAGTAATTAACCACATTAATTAGATTTTTCATTTTTTCAAGCTTTCCATTAAAGCTTCAACTCACCCCCTGCTGGTCTTTTGCTTCATATGAGCTCTATAGTCCATCAAATCTCAAGCTTTTTGATTCAAAAGAAAGCTAACAACCGGCTCCATCTACGCCTAGCTCCATTTGAGCTCCCACGAACTACAAACGGCGAAATCAGCTCTGCAACAGCACACTTCTGCGCAGCGAAATTCCTCAAATCGGCGCCGTACGATGAATGGTTTGCTAATTCCTCTTGTGAGCATAACATTGATTTTCATGAGCAATGGTCCACTGTAGCTGCTGTTTGAACTAATTTATCAATGACAGTACATGCTGTGTTGCAGAGAAGATTTACAGAGATTGAAGCAACATCTTGACATATTTGAGTGCTGAGCTTAAAGCCAATACCTTGGTTTTCACTTGGTTTAAATCATTTTATGTTTCTCATTTGGGAAGAGCTTCATTCAATTGCTCAAAGCTCACTCTATTTTTGGGGGCAGTTTTTCTTCTTTGAATTAATCATCTCCACTAATCATCATATAATTAATAGTAATTATCTATTGAGATGACATTCTAATATGCATATTGAGTTGAATATCTCTTTGTAGTCATGCATTCGGATGTTGAATCATCTAATGAAGATTATATCAAGAAATCATTGAAACCCAAAAGCAAAACTAGAAAACCTAGGATGAAAATCAAGTCTAGGCCCAGTTCTTATCACTATGCAAAGGCTTATGGGTTTGGGGAATTCTTGAGTAATTTCATGCATCTATATGGTGAAGGGGGATTCTAGCTTTTAATATTTTGCATTGTTCAGTTCCAATCATGGAGTCAACTTACATATCATCCTCTTTCATCAAGAAATTCAACGGTCATGACTTCCATACTTGGCAAGTCAAAATGAGGTTTTTACTAATGAAAGAAGGAGTTTGGGGCATAGTCAATGGTACTATACCTAAACCTGCCACACGAGAAGGAGAAGTCTCTTGGCAAACCAAGGATGAGAAAGCATTAGCTCTCATTGCCCTTGGAGTTGAAGATAGTTATATACATTACATTGGTAATGGAACATCTTCACAAATTGCTTGGAATTCACTGGATAAATCTTTTGGTGCTCAAGGCCTCCACAGCAAAATCAGTCTCAAAGTAGACTTTTACAGTCTAGAGTACAAGATTGATGAGACACTTGCATCTCACATCAACACCATGAAGAGCTTGATGGCTCAGCTCGAAGCCATCAATGAACCAGTCAAGGAGAGTGATGCCATAGCCATCCTCCTAAAGTCAATGCCATCCGAGTATGATACACTCATGCCGACCTTAAAGTACATGCAGGATCCCACTTTGGAGGGAATAGAGAGTGTTCTCTTGGAAGAAGAGAAGAAGTTAAAAGGTAGAGCCATTGATCTTGTCTCAAACCAGGCATACCTTGTTCAAAAGCAAACCGGCAAACCACTCCAATGTACACATTGTGGAAGGACAGGACATCTTGCCAAGAATTGCTACCACAAAGACAAACCAAAGCGAATATGCACCAAATGTGGAAAACCAGGTCACCTCGCCGACAAATGTTACACCAACCAAGCAAATATGGCAAGCACTTCGAATGATTCCAAAGAAGCAATTCAAGCATGTAACAATGTTACTACCTCTTTTGATGAAGCGGTAGATGCAGAATGGGCTTTCTAAAGCCAACAATGTTTATGCCCTCTCTTACCCAAATGTTTATGTATGGACACCTCTAACCACCGATGATGTAGGTTATGTGTTATGATGATGCCCACAATATCTCTCAGTAGGCCATGTAGCCCTCAAGGGGGGATTGATGGGGAGTTGGGTCTCCATGACCAACAAATGATGATGATGCCCATGGATATGATGATAATGATGCTATGATGATGATGGGGTATGGGAGAGGAATGTTTTCATGTCATGCTATTTTCTTTTTGCAATGTAGAAGCTATGCTCCCTATGAGCAATGCTAATTTCTTTTATGTACTGTAGAGCTATACTCCTTATGAGTTAAGCTTTTTCTTTCATGTAATGTTTGGATCAAGGGAGGGCAATATACCATGCCATGATCAAGGGAGGGTGTTGGAATATATGATCAATGTCATGGTCTAAGGTTAAGGCACACAATGAAATGTAAAAGGACCATGTAATATGAAGAGAATCCAGGTGAATGAAAGGGTCAAACCCCACTTGAAGTAGGCGAGTTTCTGAAGATTCTCTGGAGGCTATATTCTAGGGAGCCATGTGGGGGGAGATGGCCTTGGATGCTCTTGATGAGATGTAAGCAATGATGTCATTCAACCATGTACACTTTGGCTATAAAATGGTGGCCCTCCTAATGAGAAAAACACGAATTTATATGCTATGTGATGCTCCTTATTGTGCTGCCATTATGTTCTCTTAATCTTTGATTAAGTACTAGTTAACTACACTTTTGCTCATGTGACCACCATGGCTTATCTTGAACCACCATAGCTCTTTCATCACTCAATGCTCACATTAAGCTTGCATTATCACTCAATGATAAGTTTCCCAACATTTCATTCCCGTGCGCAAGACAATAAAGCCAGATCATATGGCTAGGATGTTTTTGGCACAGATATTCAAACACCATGGCATGCCTAAATCTATTGTGGGGGATAGAGATCCTAGAACCACAAGCTTATTTTGGCGCGCATTGTTTGACAATATGGGTACAAAGCTGAACTTCTCGTCAGCTTACCATCCACAGACAGATGGGCAAAGTGAAATAGCAAATTCAGCCGTCCTCGACTTGCTGAAATCTTATGTATCCGACCGCAAATCGGATTGGGAGAAGTATTTACCACTTGTGGAGTTTGCCTACAACAATACGGTACATACTTCTACGGGCAAGGCGCCCTTTGAGATTATCTATGGCAAGGTGGTACTACCACCCATCCTTTGTACAAAGGATGAGATTTTTGCAGCAGATGAGTATGTCAGAGACTTGGATACTGCATTTGCACAGGTGCGGACAGCCATAGAGAGGTCTCAAACCAAGAATAAAAAGGCAACTGATAAGCATAGAAGGGATGTACAATTCAAACAAGGTGATTGGGTCTTGCTGAAATTTGAAAAGGCACGCCTTCGGAAGAGGCCAGGGAAAGAGGGAAAGTACCCTAAACTTTCCAACAGGTATTATGGACCTTTTTAGATCTTGGAGAAGATCAATGATGTTGCATTTCGGCTTGTACTCCCAGATCATTGGAACATGCATAATGCTTTTCATGTGAGCTTATTGAGGCCTTATGTGGGACCAACACCGTTTGAGCCGGTTTTGGAAGACCCACCCGAGGTGGATGAGCTGGAAGAGATTCTTCAACCTGAACAGATTGTTTTTCACAAGGAACGAAAGCTTGCGGGAGGCAAACTTGTTCGTAGGTACCTTGTGAAGTTCAAGAATTATTCAGCTTTGGATGCGAAATGGATGGATGAGGCCTACTTCGAGGATTACCCAGATCTTTTGAAGGCCTATCTGGAGGCTTTTCAGTTGCGGTCACCTAATTAGAAGCCGGGGGGATGTCACAAACCCCTATATTCTAGGGACATGCGGATGCGTGTCAGGCCTAGAAGCATGCGGATGCATGTATGTATTATACCTGGGCATGTGTATGGATCATATGAGTGGATGTATATGAGTCCAAGGACATGGCAGGACATTTGTGGACTTTCAGGCGGTGCCCGTGTGGATTCCAGCCATGCACACATGGTGTGTTATGATGGCAGGCGGAATATTTTCAAGTACAAGAATGATGATAGGTGGTTCTCCAAGTTTACATGTGAACAATGCATAAATGATGCATGCCATAACTTTATTTTACTTTGCGTGACATTGTCTTGCTGCCTGGACAATGCTTGTTATTTTGGCTTGTGAAGTCCGAGGGACCGGGGACGCCCGGGCACCCTGTGGACACGTGTGTGCACTCCTGTTTGGGCCTAAAACTGTGGGCTTATGGGTTTTGCAGGTGGTAAGTGCGTCCACACTCAATTTACAGCTTATTTCATTTACTACTAAAGTTTATTGGTTTGCAGGTCCACACTCATTAATAAGTGGCCGGACAACTTATAATGCGTTCGCATTTGGTTGGACCAAAATTAATGAAGTCCGGACAGCTTATGGCCATTTCCCATTTGGTTGGACCTAAACTTATACAAACAGGACAAATGGAACACTATGGGCTGGACACCTACCTGGACACCTTATGGGGACACATGTCAGCCAGTATGTGTATCCACCAAGCCCCATAGGTGGCACTGGAAAAAGGCGCCTCCCTCAAGAGGCCTTTTGGGCTGTTTTATTCATTATTCAACACATTGGAGAGCTGGTTGGAGCTTTGGGAGTTGCTACAGGGCTGGTTGCTTGCTTCCCGGACTCACACAAGCTTGGACAACGATCCCCACACTCTTCTAAAGGGCTGATTGGTAAATTTCAGACCTGCAATTTCTGGTTATTGCGAGTTTTGGGCTGGTTACAGGTGTCCAAAGTCAACTTGGACAATACAGGACAGCTCTAGGGACCTCCACAGGGCTGTAGGATCCCTTACAGGTGGATTTCTCGCGATAAAAAGTTGCTGTTTTGGACTGGTTATTGCACAAAACAGGCCGGACAGCAATGGAATATGTGAGCATGGATGTGTCTCAAGGATTCCTGGTGTAACAGGTGCTTAGGGCAAGCATTGGGGACACTTGCTCGCGGAGAACACAGGTTTCTGGATCAGTTTCTCGCGTGGAAACAGGGCCTAAAGATCCATTTACATCTTGTGCAGGGCGGAGTACCTGTGAGGATTGTGATACTCTTGTGCAGGGCGGATGTACCTGTGAAGAGGCTTGTGCAGGGCGGATGTACCTGTGTGTAGGGCGGATGTACCTACAGAATCTCTTGTTTGAAATGTATTCATTCATGATGTATTTGGAAGAATCAGGTGCAGGCTGGTGGTGAATCCCCAGGCACCCGTAATCTTGTACTTTGCAGACTCTTTTGGTAATATAACCTAAAGGGGGGGGGTCAGCCTATCATCGGCCCCTTTAAGTGGTGTACTGTCATTTTCAGCTTTGTGGTTGTAATGCTCAAGTGTTAAGTGCTCAGAATCTTGTTCACATTTATACGATTCCAATACACGCGTCCACCTCCCGTTACACAGAGGCACTTTGTTCGTGAACAAATCGTTGCTGATGACATCTTGCTAGAGTTCTATTCGACGGAGGACATTACAGTGGACCTCTTCACGAAGTCGCTATCTCAAGATTTGCTCAAGCGGTACCCCAGCTCCCTGTGGTTGGTTTCACAGCCAGGAGCTGAGAGGGGATGTTAGAAGTCATCTCCTGTCTTTCTTGAGACACCAGGGCCTCTGTTGTGGGTGTGCCCACCCATTATAGGTGTTTTCTCATTTTTCCTCACTATATTTTTCCCATTTTTTCTTGGCCTGGGGTGGCAGTCGTGTGCTGGCCGACTGGCCTTTAGAGCAGGTCGTGGAGAACTGGACCCAGTCGGCTGCCTCTGGAGCAGGCTGACTGCTGCCTAGGGTCCATATATAATGGACCCCCCACTCTCTTGCCATTGTATCTTGTATTCGGGATCTTCTTTGTGTATATAGAGCAGAGTTACACGCCTCTATCTCTCTCCTTCTCTTGTGCTGTTTTTCTGCACTGTGTTTGCTCTCGTGTTCCCAGATTTGGTAATCATCTCCACTGCGTATTCTGACACCCCCATGTGTAGAAGCAAAAGCGACGAACAATTATTGCTTTATCGTGGAAGCCCTACGCATGAAAGAAAAGTCGGCCAGCCCTGCGTAGGATCAGCGAGTACACAGACTCCTCTCCGTTACGCTGTATAACTGTGCGCTCAGCCCACAGACAGACATCTCATACTCTTGCAAGAACCCTAGGCCAGAGGTGGCTGCAGGGAAGAAAACGCAAGGAGGAGAGGTCACGAACCAAGCAACCTGTTGTCGTTGCAGAAAACGCAAGCATCAAGAGCTTGTAGAAGTCAACACTAGCATCTAAGGTGCTGTCCCGATCAGGGCAGGTCTGCAAAAGCGTGGGGGCCAAAATGCTTTTAAAAAATCAAGTTTTTTCCTAACAGAGTATTTAGACCCAAGGTGCCCACAAACTTTTTTTGTCCGCTCACTCACTTTGACCAACTTAGTGCAAAGCCGCTCTAGCACCCCTCCTCCCCAAGCAACTCTTACAACATGCAGCATGCAACTCACTGACCCAGATGGTCAATGGTAACTGCCCTCTTCCCAAAAGCCTATTCCTCATCCGACTGCAACACAACGCTCATAATTGGGTTCAAACAAGGAACCCAATACCCATGTTGTTTGAACTTGGGTAAACCTTTCAAGCTTTCTTTGACTGCTCATGCACTGACAGCTTTTGCTCCAACTGTATCTTTGAAGTGAACACCAAGCCAAAGTAGTAGTGCTACTGCATGTATGGGGATGTGTGGTAGACCAAATGAAAAAATTGTTAAAAAACAAGAGAATAGAAAAGCTTGTTCCCATACATCTTACCGAAAGGGATCCCATTAAGGAGCAAATGCCAACGTACACCATCACATGTGTGTTGCCATAGCGGGAGACAAAGTGGAAAATAAGAACCAGAACCAGTGCTATCACAGAAACTGAATAAAGCAAGAACGCTGCAAATGTCAACAGAAACCTTATCAGGAGAAATAATAAGCCTCTCAGTTACTATACATTGCAAGATAAAACGCAAACCTGGCTCAGTTGCAAGTGTCCAGACATCATTTATGGACACTATCTCTCGCTCTGCTGGAGCATGAAGAACAATGGTCGTTGAACCTACCACACAAAGAATACAGCCAAGTATCCCCAAAAAGTGCAGCCTCTCCTTGAGCATCACATGTGCAAGCGCTGCACTGCACATGGCCAACCAAATAACTGATGACGGATAGGTTATGGTGTGCAATAAAGCGCATTGCCAATGAAACTCAAAATAATGCCTGGCTATCATGGGAACCTTTACAAGTTGTACCTCACAATAATGCTCAAAGCTCCAAGAGGAGTCACAAGGATGGCTGGGGCAAATGCATAAGCAGCAAAATTGGCCACTTCCCCAACAATCACTACAAGAAACTTAAGATCAGTGCCCACCTTCACATGTTCACACTTGCCTAGGATGCCCGAGTTCCAAAGGTAATGAATACTTACTAGTGATCATGCCTGCCCACCAAAGGGGTTCGTACAAATACGCGTAGCCTCCCAATCCTGCCAAAAGCATCTATAGTAAGTTAAGCTTAGGCTTACAGTAAATCATAATCAAGAAATACCACAAAAATAGAAACCTTAAAAGAAGCATTAAATCTAATTTTCCATAAAGACACTTTTCTGAACACATCATAAGCAAGTTACAAGGAAGGGGAATGGAGAAAGACATGGTTGCTTCAAAGAAACAAGAAGTGTGTAGAGCTCTTGTGCCTATGTGCCAGGGTTTTCAGTAACGGAAGAGAAGAGAGCAGCAGAACTCAAACATAGCACACAATAGCCCTAAAACTACTGCATTGTATTATGTACAAAGAAAATGTTACAACTGAATTTCCGAGTACAGAATGTGACTGGAAATGGTGACCACAAATCTCAGCCCACTACCTTGCTGTGGATTCCACCTTGATCAGCCAACACCTGAGGAACACAAGGACTCAATCGTTGTAGAAAAGCCACACCCGGAATGGTCAAAACCCACGCATGCTTATATGGGAGCCCCATGTAGTGGCACATGCGCTCTCTTGATAAGCTCTCAACAATAGGCAAGACTGATCCGTGAACTGGTATTTGTCACACCAGATTGCCTACTAGATCGGATGGCCCTTGAACTTGAGGAGATATTACAGTTGCTTCCGATGAGAACCACACTTGTGCTGGTGCAAAACAACCTGCTCCAGCACCAAGATCTTCTGTAATCCTCCGTGATCTACTAACTCCGGTTCATCCTCATTCGGCAGAGTGCTTGACTCTCCTCCATGATACTCCATAGAGTTGGTTGGGGATAAAAAGCATTACAAAACAATACCTTCATTTTCAAACCATAGGACAAGGCCCTCCAAAATGCTCTAGTGAACTTTAGATCTGTATTAGAGACCATTCTCTTCGGAAGTCCACATAAGTAAAACACCTCTCGGATGAAACACATGTCACCTCTAGAGCATAAGTATCTAACTTGAAAGGAATCAGGAGGGTCTGCTAACTCAACTCATCAACGCGCGTAATCAATTTGGAAGTTCTCTTGCCAACCAAATGCAAGTTCAAAATGACAATTCTCGGACTAAGAGCAAAGCTCGTCCAGTTCATCCATACCCACATCGAGAGGAGTAAAAAACCCTTCATCGGCTGTTCTGAGATTGTGGCTTCGGAATCCGTCCCTTGTTGAAAACTGCGAGCCTAGGTAGCTGCCAAATCTGGAGCGGTAGGTGCTTGGGCTGCCATGTCTATCATGTCCATACGGTTAAACAACTACTCTGTACAAGCCACTTGCACATCAAAGCTCACCGTTGTGCTAAGGTGCAGATCTGTAAGTTGTGAATCCATGATGGAACCAGTGATGAGAGAACCCAAATATAGACTTTCCCCAAACCCAACCTTGTGCATTCCTAGAATCTATCCAAGCAATTCACGCACACATGTGCTAGAAAAGAAGAAACTTGCAAGTTCCCTAGGCTCTAATACCAATTTTAGAGCTTTTATGCTTATGTGCTAGGGTCATATTACAAAGAAAAGAGAGCAACGAAACTCAAACACACAACACAAAATAGCCCTAAAACTATTGTATCATATCATACAAAGAAAACATTTCCAAGTACAGAATTTGACTGAAAATGTTGTCCATAAATCTCAGCCCAATACCCTATTGTAGACTGCACCTTGATCAGCCCAACGCCTGAGAAATGCTCTACATGGACTCAAATCACTGTAGAAAAGCCAGATGAGGAATGCTTAAAACCTTAGCATGCTTACATGAGAGCCCCCATGTGCAAGTCAGCCTATTGTCTTGCTGTCAACCTACAAAGGACCTACCCACAACCCATTTACTGTTGGCCAACTACTATCCCAGGTGGCCAACTATTACAAGTTGCCTATTGTGCCTTGAAGACCCTTCGGTGTGTCACAAAGAGGCTCCAAAATAGGAAACATGTTATGTACCTGGACACTAATCTAAGGATTAGGGATCTACTCCAACAGGGTTAGGTGGCCCACGATTAGGAATTAGCAAGCAAATACTTGGCTAGGGTTCCTGGATTGATAAAACAAGCTTAATGGCCTTTCAAAGCAAGTTACCTATTTATGGCATAGTTATCACTATATGAGTGAGAGCTTGGGTTATTATCAGACATATTGTGTAGATACACTACTAAAGGTCTGGCTTGGACCCAGGGAGCAGACATGCTCATGCCACGCACATGGCAAGTACGTAGGTTAGCATGTCGAAGGCTTTCGAGAGAGCTTCAATGATATGGGATACCAAAGTTAGACATGAGCCTATGGGATTGTGCAGGAAGCCCAAGCCTTGGCTTGGGGAGATCGATGTTGCCAGTCAAGGTTGGGAGGTGAGCTAGCCTGCTACCTCATGATTTGGTTTAGAACTAAGCTTAGTTTTCACTTGTATTTAGTAAAGATTTTGAGAAGGACTTCACAATTGGTATCAGAGCAACGGTGCAACCCTAACGCAGAGACTCAAGAGGTATGCGTGTCTCTATGCGATGGTCCTCAAGTCTACTATGTGGGAGATTAGATGGGAGATCGTCTTACAACATAATGTAGTATTGAGATAGGAGACTAGCCATCCTTTGCTCCAATGTGGGTGCTGTCTAAACGGTATTAGACTGAGAGCGGACTTAAATCAACACACCCTGCTCCTTTTTTTATGGCTCATTATTCCAAGAATGCTCCTATCCCCGCGAATCATGATGAGCTCAGAAAAACCTTCTACAATAGTGAAAGTGTCTTGCCTACTCTGGTAAAAATCCTTCAGTGTCTCATTTTAGAACATTTGGTTGTGAATGTTATGTGCATATACCGCGAATGGTGTATTTGCTTTATTAGAATTATGCAAATCTGTAAAAATCATCTCGTTCTTGACCTTTCACATTCACCTTGGCTTTAGAGTTCCCCTTGGCTGTCCTAGCCATTGGAAGACTTCAACCCTTTTCAAATGATAAGATGACTAAATGTTAGCCCATGCTTTTATAGGCACTTCAGATACTGGTCGGTGGGCAAATACAGCAGTCGGCCTGTTGATATTCTTCCCACCACCCGTTCTAAATGCATTTTTTAGGCGCCTTTTCACACCTATGATCTAGCCACCTTTCTGTCTGTTGATTGGCCGCCTCTACTATGCTGCCCAGCCAGTGCATGGCTGCCCATGGGCCAGCCAGCCATAAGGCTGGCCAACTGGGCTGCCCAGGCTATGGATGTTGGCCAACAGCATGCCCAGTCCAATGGAACTGTTGGGCAAAGGCCAAGGGTCACCTAGACCCCTAGGGTGGCCTAAGGCCTACCCCATGCTCAGTCAAGGGTATTCAAACCCTTTTCTGGGGTAGCCCAAAGGGCTGCCCCCTTCTCCTACATGCAACTACATGCTCTCTACTCAGATACATGGTATATGGCTACAAGCCGAACACCCGGAACACCAAACATCATTCCAAAGGGTGTCTCGCAGTACGGACTGGCACTACTTCATATGCAGGACTTGCACTCTCGACCAAGACCATGTACGGGACTCATACACCTGACCTTGGATGCTTAGAGTGGAACCTTGGCTGACTCGTCCTAGACTAGGGCTCACATGGGGCTAGTTTCCACTCCAGGTCCTGCACCTGCGATACAGATATGTCCACATGGCATCCAAGTGCGGGATGCACATGACAATGACCTACCCCATGTGGGGGAAGATGAATCACAATGAAGCTTAGCCTTGCCTTTTACACGCACATGGAAGCATTTCCCAACTGGCCGAATGCTGGTCGGCCAGTTCCATGGGACAAATAAATATATTAAATGCTATAAAATGTTGCAACACCTCATAAGCTTGGCCGACAAGTTCTGTGTCCCAAAGAACAACTTCCGACGCCTGTCAAGGCTTGGTTACTGCTCTAAACCTTTGTTTATCTACTGCTTAATCAGGGATTGGCCTTCAAAGACTAGCGATGTCCATGTGGGCACATGACATCCCCTCCTGCTAAACTTGATGACGGGATTCCAACCTTTGACCTTGGATGACTGTCATCATCCCCTTGTCTCTCCTCATCATCCCCTTGTCTCTCCGTGGACTCCCAAACTGGTCATCCTTCCTTCTTGGCAACCTTTTCACTGAAAAACTTCATATTAGCCTGAGGGAGGAGGAGTATGCTCAATTCCTTTTACTGTAGACCACGACAAAGGCAAGTTGCATGAGAGAGAGAGAGAGAGAGAGAGAGAGAGAGAGAGAGATTTGGCCATAAGAACCCGCAGTTATGGTCATCACCCCCTATAGTTGATGCAAGACATGAATGCCATATAAAACATAACATAAGCTGAAGACAGTTAGAATGCCTTGAACATCCATACTTGTTAAAACGGCTTAAATTTTAACTAATGCACACAGCTGCAACTGAAATCTCAGGGGGTCAAAAACATGGACCTGCTCTGACATTGGAAGCGCCTGCTCGCTTGAGTCCTTTCTTCTTCACAATAAAACTGGCACCAATGAACAGGCTAGAAGAAACGGCCAGAATAAGGCCCTTCACATTGTCAGCGGACATGTAGATGAATGGGGCACCACTGGAGGCTTCTGCCATGTTGACACACAAATGAACTCACTCCTTAACCTCGGGCTATGAGAGCTTATGCCTTTGCCAGAACCCAATCCATCTTAATCTCCAGTTAAACAATGTGCGACATTAGGTCATCCATCTGCCATGCTTCTTGCCCATACCCATACTAGCAATAATGATTATCAAAACCTTATGATAAATACTTAGGTGCGAAGGGTTTGTCTTTGTTGAAAACAAGCATGTAATTATGGCAGAGAGGATAAAATACAACCCTGTTTATCGCTCCAAAACCTGTGAATTTGGGTTGCTATAAGCAAACACTTTTGATGGGCTGGTAAGTAAATGTAAGGCTCTGGCAAGGGGGGGAGATAACAATGCTGTTATTGCCCGCATAAAATGCAGGAGGGATGCTAAGAAGTTAAAACCCTGGATCTGCAGACAGTTCCAAAACTGTGTTAGATCTGCCTGCTTTCTTCATCGAAGTAAGCTGCTTTGAATGATGGCAAGCCTGCTAGCTTGATCCAAGTGAACAGTTTGCCTGCGTTGAACTCATCCTACTCGTTTATCTGAATTTGATGGTGAGTGTCACTTCACGAACTGCAGAGTAGAGTGTGCGAAGCATCTACCTGTGAAATGACGCCTTGCTGTTGGAATTTTGAAGACACGAAATTGGCGCGGACTCAGGACGCCATTCCGCTGAGGAGCAGAGAGAAGAACTCTGAAGAAAATGCGCAGAAGGGTGGAACACAATACGCATAAAAAGAAGGGTTCCGATGCGCTACACAGATGGGATCTGGCTGTGGTGCAGAGATGGGGTACTTGGTGAAAGGGCGCCTTCCTACCGTGGGCACACACAAGGGGACTTGGCACCCACACAATTTGTGGACCACAACAAAGGTTGCATGTGTGGGCTCTCTATTACCATACTTTATTCAAAAATTAGGCCACCCAAACCTTCTTTTGAGTTTGTATTAAATAATTAGCAAAGCGTTAAAAGGTTTTGGTGGGTTTATATGCTTTTTTAAAGCCTATGTTTAGTAGTGGATCTTGATAATTTGGCATGTTTTACACTTTCACCCCCACATTCTTCTCTTACAACCAATAAGGTTTTTGTACCTTGCCTTATCCTGCTAATTTAATGCGAAAACCTTAGTAATTTAGCTTTAGAGGAGGTATAGGAAAATCTTCTATCATTAGTAATTGATGCATGGCAGTAGCAGACATCTATTGTTTGTGACATCTCTCTCTCTCCAATTGATTAGCTAGTCTCATCCAAGTAGAAGCACAAGCAGCGATTGTGTGTGTGTGTGTGTGTGTGTGTGTGTGTGTGTGTGTGTGTGTGTGTGTGTGTGTGTGTGAACCCATGATAAAGTAATGTAGTAATATTAAAATGATTGATCTCAATTATTGTTTTTTAAGGGTGTGTGCTTTTACCATCACATCTTTAATTTGTATACACAAGTCTCCTAGGCTATAACCCTAGCACCTCTACCAACCCTTGAAAACCCCCCAAAAGACACACACACAAACAACTTTATATATCAAATCAACAAACATCATTTTTTAAATAATCATTACATATTTGATACATCTATAGATAGAAATTTTGAAATGCTAACTAAAAAGTGCAATTTAAGAACATAACTAAGATATATAATGTTCCTGTAATGTAAGGTTACAAAATCAACATCAGTGTCGTTACTAGTGTTAATCAGAACCTAACAATGGAGCGAGAACTGATGATTATGATGATGATTGTATTAACGTCCAAATATGGCCTATGGGACCAAAAAGCAATACATATTGCTATAACAATGAAAAATAAAAGTGATGTGTACTAAAAGTGTGTATAGCTCACACAGAACCTCAAATACTTTTTGAAGAATAATTCAAAACTCACGTAAACATCAAGAACTAAACCATAGAATTGAACCAAATTAACAAGATTAAGCATAAAATAACATAAAAACATGAGATAGAGTAGACATCACCTTCAACACAATATTGGGTGGTGCAATCTCCCCTCCCAAGAAGTGTCGACCTCCTCCTGCTTCTTGGGTATTTATGTCTTTATTAACAAAAATAGCCCACATGCTAAAAAATAGTTATACGCTCTTGCATGGGCTTGCCCGTTACATAAAATAGGAGTTGCTTTTACCAAAAGCTTAAATAAATCCTTCCTATCCAAATCTCTAAGAAAAAATACATATAAACCCCCAAGGGCTAATTCACATGCAACCAAATTAATAGGTCCATGCCCATGTATAACAAAAGTGGGTGGCTAACAAAATACAAAATATCTCATAGTAAATATCATGGCAAAAATACCAAAATCATTGGCTATCCCACCAAAGCCAAAATACTAAAGGAAAAACCTTCACTGTAATTGCTCACACCAAATCACTGCCATCATGTCCCAACCATAAAAGCTTACAAGCACAAAGCTTGTTAATCTCACCAACCTATAGGTTGTCTATTCAAACACATTATACATTAGCAACACCTGCTAAAATTACACAACAGTACATAAGTATTAAATCTAACACTTAGTTCCAGCCATCCCTAAATTCATATGTCCTACACATGGAATATTAGGAATCACACAAGTGCCATACTATGAACATAGTGGTAATTTAGGAATCTCCCAATAATCCATAGAGGGACAAACGAACAAACCGTAACATCCCTCTTGCCTAGGATAGCAACTGTCCTCAGTTGCGTCATATCGATTGGCCTATGTTTGAAAGTACGATTGGATGAGGTCGGGATAGGCAAAGAAAAACCACTGGGAAAAATTTGATCAACACATAATGCATATATGCAACGAACCAATCAAATGAACATATGTGAAACAAGTATAAGTGTCCCATACCACAAAGACACATTCCTCATGCACACATAAGATGGTAAAAGATAGAAGACATAAATATATTAGGTGTAAGTACATGAAATGAATCTGATGTCCCATACCACCAGATTTATTTCCTTCAAAATATAAGTTTGAGACAGAGTAGCCAGTTCTCTTTGAGACTTAAATTCTGACACAAATTTTCTTTATCTTAAATTGTTTAATTAATACCTAAAGTGTGAAAATTTGATGAGAAGAATGGTAGAGAATGTACATATCTCATTGTTGTAGTGTGGTTGAAATTATTTGGGAAAAATAATTTTAACACTCCAAAGACATGTGAATCTTTATAATTTTCTAGACTTATGAAATATAAACTTCCTAATTTAAAGTGAAATATTAAAGAAGGAGAAAAAAAATAACAACTAAGGTTAGAATTTAAGAGTTGTTATTGCAATAGTACTAGAAACAATAACTCATGAGAAACTTCGCTTCATAAAAATAAAATATAAACTAATTATTGATGGAGAAACTTACCTTGAGTTGAAAAATTGTTTGCTATTAAAGAAAAATGGAATTTGAAATGGATAAAAACAATAACTATAACAAGTTCAATAATAACTTTACAATCCTCTAGTCATGTGGATGTGATCAGGCACAATTACTTTCTTGGGTGGTAACTTAGTTTATATGCTTTTTTTAAAGCCTATTTTTAGTAGTGGATCTTGATGAATCCTCCTTATTTAGCATGTTTGACACTTTCACACCCACATTTTTCTCTTATAACCAATAAGGTTTTTGTACCTTGCCTTATCCTGCTAATTTAATGCGAAAACCTTAGTAATTTAGCTTTAGAGGAGATGTAGGAAAATCTTCTATTATTAGTAATCGATGCATGGCAGCAACAGCAGACATCTATTGTTTGTGACATCTCTCTCTCTCTCTCTCTCCAATTGATTAGCTTGTCTTATCCAAGTAGAAGCACAAGCAGCGATTTTGTGTGTATGTGTGTGTGTGAATCCATCTCTCTTAATAGATACCCATGATAAAGTAATGTAGTAATTTTAAAATGATTGATCTCAAATTATTTTAAAAGGGTGTGTGTCTTTACCATCTGTTATGACCCATGTTATTTGAATAATAATCATGGTCATTTAATATTTGATTTATATTTTTTATGATGCCTATTTCTCATCATGAACACGTTAGGATTGATTGATGTGATATCAATTGATTGTTACTACTGACGTGGTTTATGTTTATGAGTTTAGGTGATGAGGTGTGCAAGGGTACCGATTTAGGTGTTGCACAGTGCGAGGGTACCGATTTAGGTGTTGTACGGATGGTGGATTGAGTCATGGCGTGTGGACAGATCTCACAATATTTTGTGGCTATATTATGGCATTTGATATTATTTTGACATCAGTGTGATGTGTGTGTGTGCACGTGTCAATTTAATGTACAATGTGCGTACGAGCATTAGTTGATTTATTTTGTAATGTGCATATGTGCACAAGTTAGATTATTGCATTAGAAAAATAGTGTAAACCTTAGAAGGTTTGAGGACAAAGGTTAATTGAGGACAAAGGTAAATTGAGGACAAAGGCTAATTAAATGGCAAAGTCCAAATATGGATGTATACTTTATTTTTGGTTTAAAGCCTGCTTTTTGGAATATATAAAAATACCCACGCGAGAAGAAGCCACTCACGTTGGGGGGGGAAGATTGCACCCACCAGCATGGTGTTGATGGTGATGTATTTCTTTCTCTTATCTTATGTTTTGTTTTGTGCTTTAATTTTTAATTTAATTCAAGTAGTTGTTTGATATTTGATTTAATTTATGAGTCTTTTGATTATTTTCTTCAAGAAAATTAAAGGTTCGGTTGCAGTGGTATCAGAGCCTTGGTGAAATTTAATTTTCTTGAAGGCGGTCAAAAGAGGTGAAAGAGACAAAAACAGAGGTGAATTTTGGTAGATTTTGGTAAATTTTCTTGAATTTTAATTAAAGAAGAAGACGTTTAGGGATTTTTCTTTATGGATGAAATAAAGGTTGTTTTTAACCATTGGGTAATCAATCTCCATCAATCTATTGTCCAAAGGGTAAAACTAGGTGGAAAACCATTAGTGGGTTTTCAAAAAACCATGAAACCACCTTCCTCTTCACTAATCCTCTTCCTAATCTGTCTGTACCGATTGAAAGAGCAAGCAGAGGAGCATGGAGAGCCATAATCGGAATTGCTAAACCTTCCCTTTGCTCAGTTTCTATAATAGAGGGCTGAGAATTGTTCAAGTTGTTTTTCAAAAAAAAATTTACTTTTAATTTTTATTCTCTTCTTTTTCCTCCTCTGCGCTGCTGGGCGCAAGCTTTAGAGAAATATATATATATATATATATATAATTTCTTTTGCCTCTCTCTCCCTCCTTCGTATCCCGGCGGCAGAAGTGGCAACGGCAGCGGCGGCAGCGGCTTCTCCCTCCTTCTTACCCGACGGCCTGCGCATCTAAAGCAGCTTCATACATTTTAAAATATATATATATAAATTTTCAATTGATTTTTTTTAATCTTTCTCTCTCCTTCATACCCGGCGGCGAGCTGCAATTTCAAGGGGGAGGAATTTTTCAGGATTGCGCTAAATTCAGGGAGGCGCTGAAGGATTTTCAGATTTTACGCTTATTGAAGCGCTTATTATCAGTTTTGCCCGAAAGAGAGGCTGATTTTATTATTATGATTATTATTATTGTTATTATTATTATTATTATTAGTCTCCCTTTTTAATCGTGCTGGCGTTACGTGTTGGCGTTGTGGGAGAGGTTGAAAATATAGCTTGAATAAGCTTAATTAAAGACTCATTAACCAGCATAATATATATATATATATATTTTTTTGTTGTTGTAATTTTTTTTCTCTCCCTCATACTCGGGCGGTAGCCCACTCCTACCTCCGACCGGCGGCGCCCATGGCAGCGAATTCAGGTTGGAAATAGGAGTTTTCAGATCTCAAATTAGCTAATTAGCTTGATTATTACAAAGCTTAAATTAGCTAAAAGCTTTATGAGCTTAAAACGTTTACTTTTTTTTTTTTTTAAATATTTTGATGCTGTTGTGGGTGACTTTTTTCTCCCTGGGCATCGTCCAGATTACAAGTTTTAGTAAAGCTTTCATAAGCTTTTTACTAAGTTTAATAAGTTTAATTAAAAGTTTATTGATCAGCATAAAAGCTATATATATATATATATATATATACAAGTTGTAAATATTGAAATCATTATGCACTAATTATAATTTCCTCCAAAGTTTTTTTTAAACAAATCTGTCTTGAACTTCATGAATTCCAAGATGATTGAATTCACCTAATCATTTCGTTTAAGCTTTTATTAAGCTTGGATTTAACTGTGTATTGGATTTAAATTAGTAGAAAATCACATGTTAAGCAAAGCTTTTATTAGTAAGTTTAATTAAGAAACTCTTTGAGCTTTAATTAATAAAGCTTTAATTTTAAAAGTACATGGATTATTTCTTGAAAAAAAAAATTATGCATATTGTGTATTGAGCTAACTTGGCAGGATTCTCATCTAGTTCGACATTCCATATGAGATAAGAAACCCTATCTTTTCTCTTGTTTTAAATTTTTCTTATTCTTTTAATTGTCAAGAAATGGATGAATATCTGCACCATTGTACTATTCATCATACTATTCAGGAACAGCTTGACACCGAAGAGATTAACGCACTCGACACACTAACCAAAGGTGGAGGTATGTGTTAAAAATTATTTATTGAATACAATTTCTTGTTTGCTTTTGTATCTGTTTTCTGAATATTCTTTGCTTCTAGACCTAGTTAGAAAACTTTAGTTCCTAAAAAGAATTTTAGATACTGTGACCTAACTAGAAAGATCAAGACAAGATTAGCAAAAGTTATCTTCAAGATCTAGTTGCCCAAATTCAAGTAAAAATGATTGCTAGACATTTCAAAGAAGATTAAGACCAATTTGAAAATTCAAGAACCAAGCAAGTTTCTCTAGTCTTTGATTCAAGTTATCAATTGCTTCACCATCGAATTTAGTGATGACGAGAAAAGTAAAGAAATAGCTTTCAAGTGACTAGAAACCAAGCTTAAGTTGTATACCAATCACAATTACGAAGTTTACACCAATTCAAGTAAAGTTTATACCAATTCAAGTAAAGTTTTGTTTAAATTTTCAAGTGTTCTAGTTTAAGATCTATCCAAGTACAAGATTTTGTCTAAATTTTCAAGTGTTCTAGTTTAAGATCTATCCAATTACAAGATTCTTTCTAGACCAAGAATTGCTCTAAGTCAAAGATATATTCAATCACAAGATTTAAACCCCTTAAGAACAAGATTTATTCAAGAATTGCAATTATCATTAATTAAAGACTGATCTCTCAATTTTTGTCCATTCAAGTATTTTTAATCTAGGCCAAGATTCATTAACTAGTATATCAAGTCAACTAGGGTGGAAGATGTCTATCTTTATTCAAGTTTTGATTTCAAGTTTAAGATTAAGCTTAAGATCAAGATCTCCTTTAGATTTCATTGTTTACAAGTAAAGATTCACAAATTCAAGAATTATAGACCTATTCAAAGATTATAATTTTTGAATTTAGTTAGACAATTACAAGATCAAGATTAAGATTAAGATCAAAAATAAATCTCAAGAATTCATCAAGATTAAGATAAAAAACAAATCCCGAGAATTTAGTTAGACAATTACAAGATGAAGATCAAGAACAAATCCCCAGAATTCATCAAGTTATTGACAGCAATGTAAGTGATTATTTTTTAATCTTAAGCTGATAAGAATTTCCATTTCAACCTAACTCATTTTTGGAATAAGATTTGTAGTCTAATTTTGAGGATAGAGAAAAGTTATGTCGGAATGAAAGTTTCAGAGGGAATTAGCTACTCCGTCTCAAACTTCTATTCTTAAGGTAGTGTCGTGTGAAATTAATCTATGGTACGAGACATTAGATTGGTTTTACATACCTACCTCAGACGTATCTATGTCTTCTATCTTTCACCAGCGAGTGTTTGTATGTGGAAGGTACCTATGTGGTATGGGTCACTTAAATCCCTTTTACATGCGTTCATTTGTTTGGGTTTATTTTTAGAAATTGTTTGATGTGATGATCTTATCCACCACTTGTGCCATGAAGCCATCCACTCATTGATTGTACAACTGAGGACAGTTGATTCCCAATAGGGAGGACTGTTATGCCCCATGTTATTTGAATAATAATCATGGTCATTTAATATTTGATTTATATTTTTTATGATGCCTATTTCTCATCATGAACACGTTAGGATTGATTGATGTGATGTCAATTGATTGTTACTACTGACGTGGTTTATGTTTATGAGTTTAGGTGATGAGGTGTGCAAGGGTACCGATTTAGGTGTTGCACAGTGCGAGGGTACCGATTTAGATGTCATACGGATGGTGGATTGAGTCATGGCGTGTGGACAGATCTCACAATATTTTGTAGCTATATTATGGCATTTGATATTATTTTGACATCAGTGTGATGTGTGTGTGTGCACGTGTCAATTTAATGTACAATGTGCGTACGAGCATTAGTTGATTTATTTTGTAATGTGCATATGTGCACAAGTTAGATTATTGTATTAGAAAAATAGTGTAAACCTTAGAAGGTTTGAGGACAAAGGTTAATTGAGAACAAAGGTTAATTGAGGACAAAGGTAAATTGAGGACAAAGGCTAATTAAATGGCAAAGTCCAAATATGGATGTATACTTTATTTTTGGCTTAAAGCCTGCTTTTTGGAATATATAAAAATACCCACGCGAGAAGAAGCCACTCACGTTAGGGGGGGAAGATTGCACCCAGCATGGTGTTGATGGTGATGTATTTCTTTCTCTTATCTTATGTTTTGTTTTGTGCTTTAATTTTTAATTTAATTCAAGTAGTTGTTTGATATTTGATTTAATTTATGAGTCTTTTGATTATTTTCTTCAAGAAAATTAAAGGTCCGGTTGCACCATCACATCTTTAATTTGTATACACACAAGTCTCCTAGGCTATAGCACTAGCACCTCTACCAACCCTCGAAAACCACCCAAAAGACACACACACACACACACAACTTTATATATCAAATCAACAAATATCATTTTTTAAATAATCATTGCATATTTGATACATCTATATATGTATAATTTGAAATGCTAACTAAAAAGTGCAATTTAAGAACATAGCTAAGATATGTAATGTTCCTATAATGTAAGTTTACAAAATTAACATTAGTGTCGTTTACTAATGTTGATCAGAACCTAACAAAGGAGAGAGAACTCATGATGATAATGATTGTATTAACGTGCCTATGGGACCAAAAAGCAATACATGTTGTTATAAGAATGAAAAATAAAATTGATGTGTACCAAAAGTCTGTATAGCTGACACAGGACCTCAAATACTTTTTGAAGAATAATTCAAAACTCACATTAACATCAAGAACTAAACCATAGAATTAAACCAAATTAACAAGATTAAGCATAAAATAATATAAAAACATGAGATAGAGTAGACATCACCTTCAACACAATATTGGGTGCAATCTCCCCTCCCAAGAAGTGTTGGCGTCCTCCCGCTTCTTGGGTACTTATGTCTTTATTCACAAAAATAGCCCACATGCTAAAAATAGTTGCACGCTTTTGCATGGGCTTGCCCTTGTATAACAAAAGTGGGTAGCTAAATATCTCATAGTAGATATCACGGCCAAAATACCAAAATCATTCGCTATCTCGTCCCAAAGCCAAAAAAACTAAAGGGAAAACCTTCCCGGTAATTACTCACACCAAATCACTGCCATCAAGTCCCAGCAATAACAACTTAGGAGCACAAAGCTTGTCAATCTCACCAACCTATAGGTTGTCTATTCAAACACATTATACATACGCAACACTTGCTAAAATTACACAACAGCACATAAGTATTAAATCTAACACTTAGTTCTAGCCATCCCTAAATTCATATGTCCTACACATGGAATATTAGGAATCTGTTCAAAAAGATTTTCAGAAGGTGCATTAGAAATTAAGTATAATTTGTTCAAGAGGCATTATCCTAGGGGTCCAGATTTTCAAAAATTTTTAAATTAAGGTTCCTATGGACCAATAAGATTCATCCAAATTTAGGGAGGAGATAAATAGAAGAATAAAAGGAAAATCCCCCAAAAATGAGATTCATCCAAATTTAGGGAGGAGATAAATAGAAGAATAAAAGGAAAAATGAGTAAATACTCACATAAGATGAAGAGTTGACTAAGGACAAGGTTAATAGATTAAAAAAAAGAGAGATATTTAGATGAAATGATGCATTTTTGACACCTTAGTATGGGGGAATTCCCCTCATGAAGAAGGCGCCTATTTCACATGTGCGGGAGAGTTTTAAACTCCCAAATAATGATATATTTTTTCTCTCTCCTCTCTCCTGTTTCAACTAGATCCAAAAAGTGGACTAAACTGGTCAAAATTTGACCAAACTGATCTGAAAAATTCTAGAATCAGCTGGCTTGGTTAGAAGCTCACTTTTTCCTATAAATAAAAGCCTTCCCCTTTGTTGAAGCTTAATAGTGTTTTTGCACTGTTACCCTACTTCTCCTCCCAAGAGCCAGAAAACTGTGAATTTGCTCATAATTCATTAGTTTTTTGACCTTTCCTCTTCTAAAGATTGGTGGCCACTCTCGTTTCAAACAAGAGTAGAACCCTCAAACCATCAAGCCAAAGAAAAGCTCTCAAATTCCTTCGTAAGTTAGAGATTCTTCTATTTTCTATTCATTTTATGGTTTTTTATGATTTTTGTCTTCTCTAAATTGAATATGATGTTATGCCTCATTGAAAAAAGGCATTCCCCTCTCTTCTTTATAGTAAATCCAACCATTCTTATCCTAGATGAATGATTAATGGATAAAATTAAGTTTTTCATAATGTTTCTCTTTGATAAAAGAGAAAATGTTTACATTAGAATGATTTAAATAATTTTTAATTAATTTTAGAGAGTTAAAAAATTGAAAAATGGTCAGCCATACAAAGGAGGTTATAGCAAAATTTTTTAAAATTGTGAAAAATAAGTTTTACTTTAAAAAAAAAAATCAAAAGCAATTCCCATCGTATATGTATTCTTAAAGTGTTATTTTTCATCCTAGGTATAGAAAAATGCATACTAAAAATATTTTATTAAAAAGGTATCACTTTCTTTACAATTAAATTCTATGCATAGAAGGAAGCATATTGAAATTGTTATTTTGATTATAAAAGTGTTATTTTTATCATAAATGATTTGTATGCATAAACATATGCATAAAAGATTTTTTTTATATTAAAAGAGTGATTTTTATTATAAATGATTTGTATGCATAAACATATGCATAAAAGATTTTTTTATATTAAAAGAGTGATTTTCATCATAAATGATTTGTATGCATAAACATATGCATAAAAGATTTTTTATATTAAAAGAGTGATTTTCATCATAAATGATTTGTATGCATAAACATATGCATAAAAGATTTTTTTATATTAAAAGAGTGATTTTCATCATAAATGATTTGTATGCATAAACATATGCATAAAAGATTTTTTTATATTAAAAGAGTGATTTTCATCATAAATGATTTGTATGCATAAACATATGCATAAAAGATTTTTTTTATATTAAAAGAGTGATTTTCATCATAAATGATTTGTATGCATAAACATATGCATTAAATATTTTTTTTAATTAAAAGAGTGATTTTTATCATAAATGAAATTTATGCATAAATTAGATGCATAAAAGAAATTATTTTATTATAAAAGTGTGACTTTCATCAGAATTGAATTTATGCATAAATAGATGCATAAAAAAAGTTTTTATTTTAAAAGAATTATTTTTCATTGGATTTAGTTTTTATGCATGGGAAGATGCATAAGAGAAATTCTTTTATTCTAAAAGTGTAATTCCTACTAAATTGGATTTATGCATGGAAAGATGCATAAAGAATTTATTATTCTCATCAAATTTAATTTTATGCATAGAAGGATGCATAAAGAAATTCAATTTTATTTCAAAAGAGTTATTTTCATCAATTTTGATTTTATGCATAAATAGATGCATAAAGAATTTTGCTTTTAATCCAAAACAGTTATTCTTATCAATTTTGATTTTATGCATAGAAAGATGCATAAAAGATTTATTTTTATTTCGAAAGTATTATTTTCATTGAAATTGAATTTATGCATAGATAGATACATAAAAGATTTATTTTTATTTTGAAAGTGTTATTCTCATTAAAATGAAATTTATGCATAATAAAATGCATAAAAGGTTTATTTTTAATTCGAAAGTGTTATTTTTCTTAAAATCGAATTTATGCATAAATAGATGCATAAAAGGATTTTTATAAAAGTGTTATTCTTACTAAAGTTGTCTTTATGCCTAATTAAATGTGTAAAGAATCTTTATATCAAAAAAGAATGGATGGATGGAAGTGATATGAATCAGATAAATGTAAATGGATGAATGGATGTGATGTCCTGTGAATTAGGATGTGAATGGTGTAGATCAATGTAGATAGATGTATGGATGATGTGGTTTGATGTGTGAATGATGTGGGTTGATGTAAATGGATGGATGATGTGGTTTGATAAGTGAATGATGTAGATCAATGTAGATAGATGTATGGATGATGTAGTTTGATGTGTGAATGATGTGGGTTAATGTAAATAGATGGATGGATGATGTGGTTTGATGTGTGAATGATGTAGATTAATGTGGATAGATGTATAGATGATGTGGTTTGATGTGTGAATGATGTGGGTTGAAGGATGTGGATGTATGGATGTAGATGTGGATGTGGATGTGAAAATAGATGTGTGGATGTATGAACGTAGATGTGGATGTGGATGTGTGAACGTGAATGGGGATGTGTGGATGTGGATGTGGATGTATGAATGTGAATGGGGATGTGTGGATGTGAAAATGGATGTATGGATGTATGGATGTGGATGTGGATGTGGATGTATGAATGTGAATGGGGATGTGTGGATGTGAAAATGGATGTATGGATGTATGGATGTGGATGTGGATGTATGAATGTGAATGGGAATGTGTGGATGTATGAATGTAGATGTGGATGTGGATGTGAATGTGGATGTGGATGTATGAATGTAAATGGGGATGTGGATGTATGAATGTGGATGTGAAAATGGATGTATGGATGTGGATGTGGATGTGAAAATGGATGTATGGATGTGGATGTATGAATGTGGATGTGGATGTATGGATGTGGATATGGATGTGTATGTATGAATGCGGATGTGGAAGTGGATGTATGGATGTGGATGTACGAATGTGGATGTGTATGTAGAATAATGAATGTGAATGTGTATGTGAAATGATGTGACGTCGATATGAGTGGATGGATGAGATGTGATGACATATGAATTGGGATGTGAATAAATGATATGTGCTGTGAATGAATCGGAGGTGATGAGATGGAAAATGATGTGATTGGATGACAATGAGTACACATATGAATGGAATGTGGAATAAGTAATGTGGACTGATGAGGGATAATGTGGAAAGATGAGAGTTCATTATAGAAACTGTATTTGTGACCTATTTGTAAATGACTGTTTTATGTCAAGAATGCTGGGAAAGCATTTTGACCGTCTTGTGATTAAGGTCGTGGAGATCTAACTGATAAAGTTGCAACATCTGACGGAGAGTCAACGTAAGACGTCTCGCGTAGCATGGTCGGCCGAGGTCTTGACCATCATTTAAATGGTAAGCTTCCGGTACGGTGGATGAGGGACCAAGGAAGCGGCCTATGAGTGAAGTGCTAGGTGACCTGCGGACGAAGGATCCTAGAGGGTGCTGACCATACGGTGCTCGGGCTCTGGGTCGTCGAAGATACCCACACGTGCGTTGTGGAAGATATTGAATCAAGAAGTAAGAGTTGTTTTCTGAAATCGGGCATGGATCTGGTTGATTGACCTTGCTGGTTCTCAAACGGATGAGTCTATGACTCTTTTATATGGATCTGTTGGTTGATCTTGCTGATCTTCCACGGAGATTCCATTTTGTTATGTGAATATATTGCCGGTTACTATGAGCTAGGAATTATCGAAAAGGCCCCTGTGTGAACAGGTGGTGAGCGTTCTGGGTTGCCAATGATGCCATAAGTACACCGATGAAGGAATGATTGGAAACAAGGATTCAACCAAAGATTTTGAGGATTGTGATAAGTGACACAATGGTTTCATTAAAGGATTGTTTAAAAGATGCTGATAAAAAGGCAATTTCATATTGGGTGTGTAAGTGGTGTGACTAGTTTTATGTTTGCATGAACATCCGGCCAGGGGGCCTGGGAAATCTTTTCCCTGGTACCCGAGATAAAACCTAACCAAATTCCTAATTGGATCCCATCACTACAGTGGTTGGGCAGTTGGCTAACCCATGGGACTGGATGGGGTTAGGCTGGACTGATGGATCCGTAAATCGAGACTCAATTTCTGTTTAGTTCGATAGATGAATTAAATTTCGGACAAAAATTGTTCTATGGAAAAGAATCAACGATTGTGCCTCTCAATGAGGAAAAAAGCGTTGCTCTCTATGATCCAAGTACAATCTTTTTCCCTGATCTGACTATGGGACTTACGGGTTCGGTCAGATGAGCTCAGTTAGTTAAGGCTTTTGACTACATTAGGGAAAAGTTATCCTGGTGGAATCACCCGTGTTTTCCGGGCAAAGGAAGTTTTTTCGGGTTCGGTTTTGGAAAAATCGATGAATTAGTCTCTTGTTCGGATACCCGTGGGCGAGGCCCCGAGTGTGGGACCCTGCCCTGTGCAAGAAGTGCTACTTCCGCTGCTAGCACCCCTGAATTGTTGCGCGGTGGGGACAGGGATCTTACAGTTGGTATCAGAGCTATTTGGCTAATGAGGATCAACCGAGAAGCCAAATATGTCAAAAATTTATCAAGAAGCACTAAAAGGTTGTAATTGTGTGATAAAATTCATACAATTTGATATTCAAACTGAAATTCGTAAATTGGTAATTGGGTCTTTAGATGGAAGTATCGCAATTGTATGGAATCCCTGACTTGCTTGAGGCCTAGACATGATGGTATTTACCTTATAGTTCCAAGAACCGTGACTACCTGTATATACCGAGGGTATAACTACAGCTCTTTACTGGCAGTATATACGAGTATATCTAAGACTTGAAATTATAAGTATTAATACTATCTAGATGATGAATTCGAATGTGGTTGATATGATTTTAAATTATGATTGAGAACTGATGAGTTGATTTGGATTCTGATTGAAAAATGATGATCCCTGAAATTTAGTTGAAATGTAATAAGCTGAGCAAAATCACAATGAGGATGAATGGGACGAGTCCCTGTGATGATGTTCATAACTGGAATGATGTTAATGACGAGTCCCTGTGATGATGTTCATAACTGGAATGATGTTAATGACTTTAGCAAATCACTATGAGATTAGTGGATTGTGCTAGCAGGTTAACTTTTGATTAGTGGATCAAGTTAAGGGATGATAAATTAAAAGTCTGAAAATTTGAAATCCCCCATGGAGGACTATTCAGATGGAAAAATTCAATCTGATGGACCATTATTGTGTTAAAGATATGAATGAGATATTCTGAATGAATTGTTATCTGATGTTGGAATTAGGGTTGCAGGAAAGCACACAAAGCTTGGAGAAGAAGAAGCAAGAATGCACACAACACACAATGTATTAGATTGTGTTAATGTACAAAAGATGAGTTAGCCCTAGAAGGATAGGTGTATATACAAGCCGGGGGAAAAAACCTCCTAAAGAGGGAAAAAGTGCCCCGGTGGTCCTAAGTGTGTTCACACACATCACTGCCTATACATATATATGGCAAGGGGGAGGAGTGATGGTGTGAACGGCACTCATGTATAGGGAAGTGCCATGCCCGAAGTAGATCAGTCCACAAAGGGGAGCAAGCCCAAAGCTTTGCGGAAAGCTTTGAACTTCTCACGAGGAAGCGCCTTTGTGAAAAGATCGGCGAGGTTGTCCTGTGTTGGTACATAGGCCAAGCTGATCTCTCCTGCTGAGAGTCTCTCCCTGACATAGTGATAATGCACCTCAATGTGCTTTGTACGAGCATGAAAAACTAGGTTTCTCGCAACTGCCAATGCGCTCTGACTGTTAGTGAAGATAGAGGTGGCAGACTCCTGTCCAACACCCAAGTCAGCCACATAAGCCGTCTGAGCCACACACACTCAACCGTAGCTGTGAAAGCTGCCCTGTACTCAGCCTCACAACTAGAAGTGGCCACAGTAGAAGGTTGCTTTTTGCTCAACCAAGATATGCATGAGCTACCGAGCATGAAACAAAAACCACTTGTGGACACTCTTGTGTCATAGCAACCAGCCCAATCTGAGTCCGAAAAAGCATGTAAATCTGGCGGCAACGATCCCCCTTAGGATAAAACAACCCAAGATGTATGGTGCCACTCAAGTAGCGAAAGATGCGTTTAACTGCCTTCCAATGCTGAGACCCTGGGCTATGCATAAACCTGCTCACCTGTGAGACTGCAAACTGAATGTCCGGCCTCGTAATGCATACATAAATGAGGCAACCAACAGCTGTCTGATAGAGTGTGACATCAAAGTGATCTCCAGCATCATGAAGACTCAACTTCAAACCTGTCTCCATTGGAGTAGCAATAGGCTTGCAGTCTTCAAGGCCAAATCTCCGCAACAATGTCTCAATATACTTTGTCTAAAACAAAGCAATACCTCCATCACACTGCTTAAATTGTATCCCCAAATAATGTTGCAAATGCCCCAAATCTGACATCTCAAAAGAGGCATTCAAATCAGCCTTAAAATCAGCAATATGACTTTTATTTGGTCCTGTGAGCAGCATGTCATCGACATAGAGAGCAATGATTAGATGTACATCATCCACACATTTAACATATAAAGTGCTTTCTGTTGGACTATTCTGAAAACCATGTGCAGTCAAATATGCATGTATCTTTTCATACCAAGCTCGTGGAGCTTGCTTTAAACCATATAAAGCCTTTTTCAACCTGCACACTTTGTTTTCTTGCCCTTTTTGAACAAAACCACGAGGCTGCAATACATACACCTCCTCATGCAAATCTCCATTCAAGAACGCAGTCTTTATGTCCAACTGATGTACATTCCAACCATTATGAGCTGCCAATGCACAAATGCTACGAATGGTAGTCATACGACAAGTGGGAGCAAAGGTCTCATCAAAATCAATGCCCTTTTCTTGAGCATAACCCTTTGCAACAAGTCTAGCCTTATAGCGATCAACACTGCCATCTGGCTTTCGTTTCAACTTAAAAACCCACTTACATCCAATGGCCTTTTTACCAATAGGCAAATCACATAAAGACCATGTACCATTCTTCATTATAGCATCATATTCACTTTGCATTGTAGCCAACCAATTTTCTGATTTTTGTGCCTCATCAAATGAAAGAGGTTCTTCCTCTTCACACATACTAGACACAGCCAAAGCATAACAATCTGATGCATAAGAGGCATGCTGAAAACCTGAACGAGTACGACTAGATATAGGTGCATCAATTTTTCTATCACGCAAGGTTTGCACCAGCCATTTAGGCATACCTCTAGCCTGCTCATTTTCAGCCCTATCCTCAGAAATTACATCCTGTAAATCTGCATCAGAAATGGGCTGATCTATGATGTCGTTTGATATCTGCATAGGCTGAATATTTGCCTCATTTAGGACTTACATTTGAATTCCCACCTGTATAAACAGAGACAACAATGTATCAAATACATCCCGTGAGCTCATACCTATCTCTTTGGTACATGATAACAAAGGCTGCACAGCATCTTCCACAAAAACAACATCTCGACTTATCAAGATACGCTTTGACTGCGGATGATATAATCTGTAACCCTTGCTCTCAGCACTGTAACCAACAAAAATGCATTTGACAGTTTTATCATCCAATTTTTTGCGTTGTTGCACAGGCACTAAAGCACGCCAAGCAACCAAAGACACGCAAGTGACCAATAGAAGGCTTCCTGCCATGCCAAGCTTCGTATGGAGTAATAGACTGCAAGGCCTTAGTGGGACACCTATTGAGTACATATGCAGCACACATGACAGCCTCAAGCCAAAACGCATGTGGCAAAGCTTGGCTCTTGACCATACGCCATCTCCATAAGTGATATGTTTTTCCTCTCAGCAACACCATTTTGCTGAGGGGTATATGGCACTGTACATTGGTGTTTTATCCCACGACTAGCCAGAAATGCATCAAACTCTTTAGACAAGTACTCCCCCCCTCGATCAGAACGGAGGGTGCCCACAGTACAATTGGATACATTTTCAACCATAACAAAAAACTGTTTGAAGCACAAAAACACTTCGGACTTTGCCTTTAGTGGATATACCCATGCATGCCTTGAGTAATCATCAATGAAAGTCACGAAGTACAAGTGTTTACCAAATGACGGAGTTTGCATAGGCCCACATACATCACTATGTACAAGTTGCAATTTACGAGTGGCCCGCACAGAACCATCCTTTGGAAATGCAGAACGCTGCATTTTGCCCAAAATACAGCCTTCACAAACATGTTTCAATGGTGCCTCAAGAGGGGGCAATGAAGCAACCATATCAAATTTCTGCAAACGCAGCAAACTAGCAAAGTTCAGATGACCAAAACGAGCATGCCATAGTTTTGCATCTGAAACTGCCTTTTCATCAGAAACTGCATTTGCTGAATCTTCCACACACTTGTCATAAGAATTGAGCCTATACAACCCACGAAACAAGGTGCCAGATGCAATAATCGTATCACCAGAAGTCAAATCATGAACAGTACATCTGTCATCCACAAATTTGACTACAAATCCAAGTCTAGCAAGCGCAAAGACAGACAATAGATTCTTCTTTATCCTTGGCACATACAAAGCATCTGAAAGTGTGAAAGCGCTGCCATTTGCAGCAGTAAGCATAATTTTACCAATGCCCTTCACTGGGTAAGAAGTATTATTGTTGGCACATGTGACAGTATTCCCATTAGAGACAGCCTCAAGACAAGTGAACATATCACGATGTGAGGTAATGTGCTTTGTAGCACCACTGTCAAAATACCATACATTAGAGTCAACAGAAACTGCCAAACATGCATCATGTATAGATGGGTCATACTGGTAATACACGCTAAATGCCCATTTTGTATCCTGCACAACATTTGCAGAATCTGCATTTGTAGAAGCATCGGCTATTGTGGCTGCATTTGACTCTTTCTTCTTTGCCTCTTTAGCCTTTAGCTTAGGGCAATTCTTAATGACATGATCATTTGCCTTACAATAGTTGCACTTGGTCTTTTTCTTGCCTTTATCAAGAGCCTTCTCAGACTTATTGTTGCTACCTGTGGAAGGAGAAGAAGTTGCAGACCTACTAATAGGAGAAGAAACAGTGGAAGGGGCTGCCTTACCACTTCTTCTTTGCTGCTGGGCAGCAATAAATGCTTGATCAACTGCACGCTGCCTGGCCCTATTTTGCTTGGACTGCGCTTCTTGCAAGAGCTTGTTGACTAAAGTATCATACTTGATAGCATCAGGTCTGTCCTCAGTAAGAAGTCTCCACATGGAAGCAAAAGTCTAGGTAAAGCATCAAGAATAGTCTGCACAAGAGAATGATCAGGAATAATCTCACCTGCAGAAATCAACTATTCTTTGAGATCTTTAATCTCAGCAAGAAAAACATTCATGTCATCATCTTCCTGCATAATCTTCAATTCTAGCTCTTTACGCAGGTAAGAGATTTTTGCCTCGTTATGACCTGCATACAAACCAGCTAGAATATCCCAAGCCTGTTTTGTTGTTTTAGCTGAACGAATATGTGGGGTGATGTTACGTTTGACAGAAAGTGCAATCAAGGCATGAGCCTGCGCATCTTTACCATCCCAATTGTTCAGCAGTGGGTAAAACAGCAGCAACAGAACCTGCAACATCCTCAACAGATCCTACATCCACACAACCTGGACGTTGTCGTGCCACGGCACGTCTATGGTGTGAAACCATGCATGTGAGGCCATTAAATGCAAATCCAGATGCATGGGATTAAGTGCCACAGTGTACATGATATTCCGAGGGCTAGCAGAAGTCCCTGTGCCTGTGTACATATGGAATGCGTGAAGTGTGGAGAGTTTTGCTCGGGGATGCCTTGGCAGATGTACAGGGTGAACGGTTTTGCTGTGAGCATGTACATGCTTGTCCGGAATATGGTTGGCTGGATCAGGTTAGTAAAATGGCAATGGAGGATGGCTTTATACCCTTTTGACCCAATGAGAGTACTAGGATACTGTGGGTGCTTTCGTTGCTGTATATAGAATTGTACAGAAGTGTTAGTAGCAAAGAGGTGTTTGGAGTATAAAGCAGTATGTGAAACACATAAATGTGTTAAACTTGGGAGGTGGGCTATATCCATGGCCATCCAAAAGGCAGTGTGTAAATAAATGAAAAGGGTAAAATGTGAAGATCCCAGGTGGCATAGCATCAAATGGATAAGGCATGTGCGCTAAATCGAAATAGGAAGCGCATGGATGGATATGGGAAGGAGTGGCACGGTTTCTGGAAGAAGGAAGCCGGCAACGTGCCTAAGGGGAAAATGGGGGAGAATTTTTCAATAAGGCCAAGGGGGGCTGGGTATTGGGTACAGGCAAGGGGGGGGGGCCGCTGTGGAGAATAGGGTGGTGGTCGTCTGCAGTGCGAAGTACAAAGGCGTGCGGACCCAGTGATCGGCAGATATTGAAAAAGGATGGAAAACACATGCAGAGTCTGAGCTACTTAGCAACAAATTCCCTCTTCTGTTCTGTGCTTCGGCTGTAAAAAAATGGATTGCTAACGAGTTCTGGCGACAGTGGAGAGCTCACGACTGTAAGGGTGGCTGCTTTGGATACGGGTGATGCTGTGGGCGACTGGAGACACTGACGATAGGCTTGGCTGATGCGGGTAACGAAGACACCGCCTAGAGGGTGCATGTAAAGAAGCCAGACACAGCCTATGTCCGAACAGAAGGTGCAAGGTTGGCCGTAGGAGGAGCTGGGTTTAGCAGGCTGGCGACTGGCACGTAAAAAGGCAGCGCAGCTGCTGCATGTGTGAGAAAAAGGGGACCGCCTCGTTGATATGGTACTCTCTGGGGATTCTACTAAAGCTGCTGGTCAACTAGCTGGCGCGAGGAGTTAAGGTCGGATGGTGTGGCCGGTGATATTGCAGTGAGAGGCCTCGAAGGCATACACAAAGGGGAGAGCTGCAAGGCAAGTGTGGAGGGCGCCAGATGCAGAGATAAGGGTGGTGAAAAGCTGGCGGGCTGGTAATGCTGGGGGGGAATGAGCAGAAAAGAGAAGGAGGGTGGTCGTCTAGAAGCGCACAGCAGAGGCGCAGCCTGCAGAAGAAGGGGGGAGCAAGTAGAAGCGAACCGCATGGGGAAGGGTGTGCGCTTGGTGGAAGCCTTAGACTTGGGAATATGCTCTGGAGGGTATGTAAGCTGGAGGTCAGTTGCTTGCCAGCATGAGCATAGGAGGTGTTTGATAGGCTTCTAGTTCATAGTGTGGTAAAGCCATAGAATCCGTTGAGATTGCTAGAGGGTTGGGAGGCTCTATCTGAAGTAATTATTGGTTATACCAGTAGGAGCAATGAGCATTATGCTAGCCGCCATTAGTATCTGAATCTTTCACTTCGCCGTCAACCTGTGAACCATTAAATAGTCGTTGTTGCCTTGCTATTTCAATCATGGGTGGAAAAGGAATCCTAAGTGTAATAGCCAAAGAGCTCCCAGTTTTGAATCAAATTGCGCCTCTGTTTAATTGAGTGAGAGAGAAGGTATTGAGGGTTTCCTGTGTGCCTGGCATGATGCCAACAAGGTGATTGCTCGACTAAAGGATAATATCGTTGCTGAAGCTCCTTCAAGACGACAACAATATAAGTCAAAGCTGCTTAACAAAGTGCATGAGGTTTTCTTCACTACTTCAAGAGAGGAAAGTACTGCAAGTTTTGGGTATTCAGATTTTAGCTCTTCTCTCTACTTTTTTTTAATAATTCCCACCACTCTCTTATGGCTCCATGCTCACTTTATATCATGACATTTTGATTCGCTTGAACTCAATCTTTTACCTTGACCTTGGAGGGATTTGAAAACAACTCTCACAGCCAGAAGTCTCGCACTTTCCCAGCGACACTGCCCACGTCATGACAGCTTTTGGTGAACCCGACGTGAAACTGCTGGGGTGAGAGTGTGGTGAAATATACAAGGAAGCTATGGCTGAGAATCCTGAGGGACAGGGGGTTCGTTTTGACCCTGGGGTTATGCAAATGTTTCAGATGTTTACTATGTACATGCAACAGCAGCAAGCTACTGAGAGGGAGCAAATTTCCACGACTAAAGCATTGAAGTCAATCGTGAAGAAGGTGGATCAATTTGATGGTAAAGACATCACAAAGTACCTGCGCAATTACACAAAGGAAATGGAGCTAAACAGGGTGACTGAGGAGGATATGGTTCGAAACTTTGAGCTGGTATGTGTTCCCGAAATAAGAGAGCGCATAAGAAGATTACAGGCAGCACATGGTGGCAGAAATTGGGAGGAGTTCAAGCTTGCTTTGAAGGATGATTATTTCATGGAGGATTCCGAGGCAGGAGACTGTATACCTCTTGAGACTGGCTGGGAAAAACCTGTGGGTTCTCAATCTGTTCATGCCTACATTGCAAAATGCCAGAATAATGAGGCACAAGTAGAGGAAAAGCGTAAGAGGGAAAATGACAAAGGAGATGCCATGGATGATGGTTATGATGCTTCTATGAATGCTTTACCATGTTTGTTTGATAGTGTTCAAGGTGTTGATGATATGCATATTGCTAATGATGTTATGGAGGATAGTGCATATGTGACCGGAAGTCATACGAATGTTGTTTCAGAGGATGTTTGCTTTGCAGATGGTGGTTTTTGTTTGGAGTTTCTCTTTCAAGACAAGCAGGTTTTGTTAGAGGATCAGTTTAGTGAAGTTAATGTTTATGTGGATGAGTCTATTGCTCAAGACAGTGAGGATCTTGGGATGGCTCAGCTGTTTGATGATGATGAGTTTCTATTAGCAAACATCAGTAACCAACAATCTATGAATGAGGCTTCTTGCACTGTTGATGATGCTAGAGATGCGTTTTGTTTACATGACAAAGATGATACTTTTGATGTTTATGCTATTGATGGACCGGGACATTTTGATGTAGCATCACACCTTGATTTTCTTGCACCAGTTTGCATAAATGCATGTGAAGCATGTAAAGGCTTTGACAGCATATTGGTGGTGAAGATAGATGAGGAGGTAATATGCGAAAGAGCACAATGTGATGAATGGCTTGCTATGATGCAATTATGTGTATTTGAACCAAGGATATGTTATAAGTCAATGAAGCAGGCTCATGTGGAATGCAAATGGGTATTTGATCGTGGTATATGGATTGTTGGCAACCATGACAAATGTATCTGGGGATTGAATGCAGAACAATGGTGGATAATCAGGAAGGCTTTGTTTTTTTTACTTGTTTGATATTTATGGATACCAAAGTTTGGTTTGAAACACTTTAAAGTGTTCCAAACATGGGGGTTGGCCAGATAACAGGTTCTTTTTGCTGATTAATGTATGAAGATGACATTCAGATATATGTGGATCTTGATGATGACTTGGCACATACCGAAGAATGTGCAGGTTTAGAGGGGGTGGATGTCGTGCCACGGCACGTCTATGGTGTGAAACCATGCATGTGAGGCCATTAAATGCAAATCCAGATGCATGGGATTAAGTGCCACAGTGTACATGATATTCCGAGGGCTAGCAGAAGTCCCTGTGCCTGTGTACATATGGAATGCGTGAAGTGTGGAGAGTTTTGCTCGGGGATGCCTTGGCAGATGTACAGGGTGAACGGTTTTGCTGTGAGCATGTACATGCTTGTCCGGAATATGGTTGGCTGGATCAGGTTAGTAAAATGGCAATGGAGGATGGCTTTATACCCTTTTGACCCAATGAGAGTACTAGGATACTGTGGGTGCTTTCGTTGCTGTATATAGAATTGTACAGAAGTGTTAGTAGCAAAGAGGTGTTTGGAGTATAAAGCAGTATGTGAAACACATAAATGTGTTAAACTTGGGAGGTGGGCTATATCCATGGCCATCCAAAAGGCAGTGTGTAAATAAATGAAAAGGGTAAAATGTGAAGATCCCAGGTGGCATAGCATCAAATGGATAAGGCATGTGCGCTAAATCGAAATAGGAAGCGCATGGATGGATATGGGAAGGAGTGGCACGGTTTCTGGAAGAAGGAAGCCGGCAACGTGCCTAAGGGGAAAATGGGGGAGAATTTTTCAATAAGGCCAAGGGGGGCTGGGTATTGGGTACAGGCAAGGGGGGGGCCGCTGTGGAGAATAGGGTGGTGGTCGTCTGCAGTGCGAAGTACAAAGGCGTGCGGACCCAGTGATCGGTAGATATTGGAAAAGGATGGAAAACACATGCAGAGTCTGAGCTACTTAGCAACAAATTCCCTCTTCTGTTCTGTGCTTCGGCTGTAAAAAAATGGATTGCTAAGGAGCTCTGGCGACAGTGGAGAGCTCACGACTGTAAGGGTGGCTGCTTTGGATACGGGTGATGCTGTGGGCGATTGGAGACACTGACGATAGGCTTGGCTGATGCGGGTAACGAAGACACCGCCTAGAGGGTGCATGTAAAGAAGCCAGACACAGCCTATGTCCGAACAGAAGGTGCAAGGTTGGCCGTAGGAGGAGCTGGGTTTAGTAGGCTGGCGGCTGGCACGTAAAAAGGCAGCGCAGCTGCTGCATGTGTGAGAAAAAGGGGACCGCCTCGTTGATATGGTACTCTCTGGGGATTCTACTAAAGCTGCTGGTCAACTAGCTGGCGCGAGGAGTTAAGGTCGGATGGTGTGGCCGGTGATATTGCAGTGAGAGGCCTCGAAGGCATACACAAAGGGGAGAGTTGCAAGGCAAGTGTGGAGGGCGCCAGATGCAGAGATAAGGGTGGTGAAAAGCTGGCGGGCTGGTAATGCTGGGGGGGAATGAGCAGAAAAGAGAAGGAGGGTGGTCGTCTAGAAGCGCACAGCAGAGGCGCAGCCTGCAGAAGAAGGGGGGAGCAAGTAGAAGCGAACCGCATGGGGAAGGGTGTGCGATTGGTGGAAGCCTTAGACTTGGGAATATGCTCTGGAGGGTATGTAAGCTGGAGGTCAGTTGCTTGCCAGCATGAGCATAGGAGGTGTTTGATAGGCTTCTAGTTCATAGTGTGGTAAAGCCATAGAATCCGTTGAGATTGCTAGAGGGTTGGGAGGCTCTATCTGAAGTAATTATTGGTTATACCAGTAGGAGCAATGAGCATTATGCTAGCCGCCATTAGTATCTGAATCTTTCACTTCGCCGTCAACCTGTGAACCATTAAATAGTCGTTGTTGCCTTGCTATTTCAATCATGGGTGGAAAAGGAATCCTAAGTGTAATAGCCAAAGAGCTCCCAGTTTTGAATCAAATTGCGCCTCTGTTTAATTGAGTGAGAGAGAAGGTATTGAGGGTTTCCTGTGTGCCTGGCATGATGCCAACAAGGTGATTGCTCGACTAAAGGATAATATCGTTGCTGAAGCTCCTTCAAGATGACAACAATATAAGTCAAAGCTGCTTAACAAAGTGCATGAGGTTTTCTTCACTACTTCAAGAGAGGAAAGTACTGCAAGTTTTGGGTATTCAGATTTTAGCTCTTCTCTCTACTTTTTTTTAATAATTCCCACCACTCTCTTACGGCTCCATGCTCACTTTATATCATGACATTTTGATTCGCTTGAACTCAATCTTTTACCTTGACCTTGGAGGGATTTGAAAACAACTCTCACAGCCAGAAGTCTCGCACTTTCCCAGCGACACTGCCCACGTCATGACAGCTTTTGGTGAACCCGACGTGAAACTGCTGGGGTGAGAGTGTGGTGAAATATACAAGGAAGCTATGGCTGAGAATCCTGAGGGACAGGGGGTTCGTTTTGACCCTGGGGTTATGCAAATGTTTCAGATGTTTACTATGTACATGCAACAGCAGCAAGCTACTGAGAGGGAGCAAATTTCCACGACTAAAGCATTGAAGTCAATCGTGAAGAAGGTGGATCAATTTGATGGTAAAGACATCACAAAGTACCTGCGCAATTACACAAAGGAAATGGAGCTAAACAGGGTGACTGAGGAGGATATGGTTCGAAACTTTGAGCTGGTATGTGTTCCCGAAATAAGAGAGCGCATAAGAAGATTACAGGCAGCACATGGTGGCAGAAATTGGGAGGAGTTCAAGCTTGCTTTGAAGGATGATTATTTCATGGAGGATTCCGAGGCAGGAGACTGTATACCTCTTGAGACTGGCTGGGAAAAACCTGTGGGTTCTCAATCTGTTCATGCCTACATTGCAAAATGCCAGAATAATGAGGCACAAGTAGAGGAAAAGCGTAAGAGGGAAAATGACAAAGGAGATGCCATGGATGATGGTTATGATGCTTCTATGAATGCTTTACCATGTTTGTTTGATAGTGTTCAAGGTGTTGATGATATGCATATTGCTAATGATGTTATGGAGGATAGTGCATATGTGACCGGAAGACATACGAATGTTGTTTCAGAGGATGTTTGCTTTGCAGATGGTGGTTTTTGTTTGGAGTTTCTCTTTCAAGACAAGCAGGTTTTGTTAGAGGATCAGTTTAGTGAAGTTAATGTTTATGTGGATGAGTCTATTGCTCAAGACAGTGAGGATCTTGGGATGGCTCAGCTGTTTGATGATGATGAGTTTCTATTAGCAAACATCAGTAACCAACAATCTATGAATGAGGCTTCTTGCACTGTTGATGATGCTAGAGATGCGTTTTGTTTACATGACAAAGATGATACTTTTGATGTTTATGCTATTGATGGACCGGGACATTTTGATGTAGCATCACACCTTGATTTTCTTGCACCAGTTTGCATAAATGCATGTGAAGCATGTAAAGGCTTTGACAGCATATTGGTGGTGAAGATAGATGAGGAGGTAATATGCGAAAGAGCACAATGTGATGAATGGCTTGCTATGATGCAATTATGTGTATTTGAACCAAGGATATGTTATAAGTCAATGAAGCAGGCTCATGTGGAATGCAAATGGGTATTTGATCGTGGTATATGGATTGTTGGCAACCATGACAAATGTATCTGGGGATTGAATGCAGAACAATGGTGGATAATCAGGAAGGCTTTGTTTTTTTTACTTGTTTGATATTTATGGATACCAAAGTTTGGTTTGAAACACTTTAAAGTGTTCCAAACATGGGGGTTGGCCAGATAACAGGTTCTTTTTGCTGATTAATGTATGAAGATGACATTCAGATATATGTGGATCTTGATGATGACTTGGCACATACCGGAGGATGTGCAGGTTTAGAGGGGGTGGATGTCGTGCCACGGCACGTCTATGGTGTGAAACCATGCATGTGAGGCCATTAAATGCAAATCCAGATGCATGGGATTAAGTGCCACAGTGTACATGATATTCCGAGGGCTAGCAGAAGTCCCTGTGCCTGTGTACATATGGAATGCGTGAAGTGTGGAGAGTTTTGCTCGGGGATGCCTTGGCAGATGTACAGGGTGAACGGTTTTGCTGTGAGCATGTACATGCTTGTCCGGAATATGGTTGGCTGGATCAGGTTAGTAAAATGGCAATGGAGGATGGCTTTATACCCTTTTGACCCAATGAGAGTACTAGGATACTGTGGGTGCTTTCGTTGCTGTATATAGAATTGTACAGAAGTGTTAGTAGCAAAGAGGTGTTTGGAGTATAAAGCAGTATGTGAAACACATAA
>NC_141104.1:19521540-19524040 GCF_041138505.1 Cibotium barometz
TAAATTTTGCCATCTTGGTTAACCTATCCACCACCACCTAGACCGAGTCATTTCCTCGACTTGTCACGGGTAAACCGGTGATGAAATCCATGGAAATGCTTTCCCATTTTTCTTGAGGAATGCTTAAAGGATGGAGCAAGCCCCCAACCTTTAGCTTTTCATGCTTATTGACCTGACACTTATTGCATTGCAGCACATAAGTCTGGACGTCCTTGAACAAACTAGGCCAATAAAATTGTCGTTTGACTAGTGCATAGGTCTTTTGTATCCCGGGATGACCAGCACTTGTTGGACTATCGTGACTTTCTCTAAGAATGCATGCTCGAAAGTCACCAATAGTTGGTACACACACCCTACCCTTGTAGAGTAAGTACCCGTCATCAATGGAGTAGTTAGCATACTTCTCCCCCCGACGAAGTTTAGCATCATCCTTTGAAACCGTGTCGAAAAACAAAGGTGATGAAGGGCATACGTCTGAGCTCTCCGGCTCAAAACTATACCCCGAAGACTCGGCTAGCCTCTCCGGACTAACTCTCGCCTCGCTACCTGCTGCACCTACGGCCAGTCTCTCCGGACTAGCATTATGTGCCGACGAGGAAGGTGGGCGTGGCTGTGACAAAGTGCGTACGCGTACAGCGCGCCAGACCTGTGTAAAGACAGGATCATGCTCACACAAGCCACGGAGTGATTCCAAGAACTCATTCTTGAAAACCGTAAAGCTTAACTCATCAATTTGTGGCATGTGGCTAAGCGCATCCGCCACAACATTATATTTATCCCTTTTGTAGCGAATCTGAAGGTCAAACTCCTGTAGGAGCTCCGCCCACCGAGCTTTCCGACCTTTCAACTCGTTTTGACTTGAAAGCCATGTCAGGCTTTCGTGATCCGTAGGTACTTCAAAAGTGGCAGCATATAAATATGGTCTCCACTTTTTAAGTGCATGTACGATGGCCAGTAACTCCCGCTTGTAAGCCGAGTAGTTATGCTGAGCCCTATCTAATTACTTGCTCTCAAATGCAACAGGGCATCCCCTTTGCAAAAGCACGGCTCCAATGGCCTCACCACTAACGTCTGTCTCCAAGACAAACGGCTCAGTAGGGTCAACTATAGTCAAAACAGGTGCAGCTACTATGGCTACCTTAAGTTTTTTGAAGCTTCTTTGTTGGTGTCCCTCCCAACATATATTCTTTGTTTTTGTGCGCAACTGATCCGTTAAAATAGGACTGCGATCTTCGTGTAGTCCTTTACATACTGTCGATAAAACCCCGACATGCCAAGAAAAATCTACAGTTCTTCGAGATTTTTCGGGGCTAGCCACTTGAGAATAGCCTCCACTTTCTCAAGTTCCATCCGCGTACCATGGGCGGATATAATGTGGCCCAAATAGTGAATTTCTCTTTCAAAAAATTCACATTTGCTCTCCTTCGCAAATATCTTGTGTTGTCGCAATAAGTGGAACACTAATTGCAAATGTGCCAAGTGTTTTTTACGCGTTTTGCTGTACACAAGAATATCATCTAGGAAAACTACTACGAATTTTCCTAAGTATGGATGTAAAACACTGTCCATCAGCATCCGCTGGAGTATTGGTTAGCCCAAACGGCATAACCAAAAACTCAAAGTGACCGAATCGTGTCCTGAATGCTGTCTTCGCAACATCCTTGACCTTAATTCTAACCTGATGATACCCAGATCTCAGGTCTATCTTAGAGAAATATTTCGACCTAAGAGTTGATCAAACAACTCGTCCATACATGGCATAGGGTACTTATTCTTAATCGTGACTTGATTAAGAGCCCGATAATCTATGCACATGCGCATAGAACCGTCTTTCTTCTTTACCAGAAGAATCGGTGATGCCCAAGGACTCGAACTAGGGCGAATAAACCCTTTCTCTAAGTATTCGGTCAACTGCTTTTCCACCTCCTGTGCCTCGGAGTGGCTCAACCTATAAGTAGACTTGCTTATTGGTTTGGATGGAGGCATAACTTCGATGCCATGGTCTACTTTCCTTGATGGTGGTAAACCATCTGGAAGCTCTGTAGGAAAGACATCTTGAAATTCCTGCAAACTTTTCAAAGCATCTACGTACTTTGTTTTTAGAGTCTCTTTTGCCTTGGACTTTGTTGTTTCATTATCACATGCATGCCAAACAGGGTTTTCAGAAAACAGTGGGTCTCTTCCAAGGCTTTGTTTTCCATGTTTGTCTACGCAAACATTACTTTCAGTTTCAGCTATGGAAACAGAATTTACAAGAGGGTAACAAGCGTATACTTGTGCTACCTGGCCACTGCGGACCACGTGGCATAACTCGAGCGATGATATAAGTGGTGAAAAGAGGACACTACGGTCTCCTTCTAGGGTGATAATATTATTTTCAGACTCAAACTATAATGTGTCAACTGTGTAAATAACTCCGAACTAGGCTAGGACCGAGGCTATACAGCCACTCCTTGCCTAAGTAAACATCTGCTCTAGCCAAATGCATGACCTGGAAGTC
>NC_141104.1:19531540-19549040 GCF_041138505.1 Cibotium barometz
TTGCCCTTCTGTAGAAAATGATGTTTTTTACTTGCCACTCTTTGAAAACCCTTGCCTTAAAAAAATAATAATAATTATATGTATAAACTATTCAACCATATATACAATAGTCCACCTTTTACAAAATTATGCTATTGGATTGTATTAGAAAAAATGCTTGCTTTCTAAAAAGATAATTCCAAAAACAAAGTACAAATGCTTTTGACTTTATGAGCATGCAAGCTTTACAAAAATATAGCAAGCATTAATATAAAATCTTAGGCCTACCAAAAGTATAAAATACTATTTGGTATGCACGAGGTATGAGGCCTTAGCCTTACAGAAATATTGATGCCTAAATATGAAACCATAAAAGGTGTTCACATGTCTTCCAAAATATCCCATAGTGGTCCAACACATGTTCCACGCGTGATTAACACATAATCTACCACTTAATCACCGCCTTCATTCAAAATAACATTAGTCAGTTCACATTAAACACATTAATCGTTGATCATATCATACCAACGTACACAACTTATTAAACACATTAATCGTGGTAGACATCATACTAGCGCACATAGCTAATTGAACACATTAACCTTGGTAGATGATATAAATAAAGGCGTACCCAAAAAAAATATCCTGAAATAAAATAATGAGATTCTCAATAGATGTTACATTCCCTCTTGCTTCGGTTGCAATCGACCTTAATTGCATGGATGGTAAGAGTGTATGAGATTTGGTAAGAATGGAAAAATTTTTATGGCATCCATTTGGCGTGCCCTATAGGATGATTCTTGTAAGTCACGGGATACTTAAATAAGTGTTGCTTGTGCAAATAGTGATGGTCTCATGGTGAATGATAGAATTAGGTATAAGATATTCTTGTTGTATAATGTTAAAAGGTCCATTAAATTTGTGGGATAATTTTAGCATATGTTACTTCGTTGTTCTTAATTTTTTCTTTTATTTACTTATTTATTTTATTATTATTTGATTTTTAATAAGTATATAAGGTGAAGCTTTATTTTTAATAGGTTTCGGCACACTTGGATCATAAAAAATACCTTCATGTGTAAATTACTCTCTTGCTTGAGAGAAAAGTCGTCATTCTCATGGTTGACTTGTGAAAAAATAACAGTTCTATGAAATTTGCAAAAACCAAACCTTGACAAAACCTTTGAATTTTTTCTCTTGATGATTGATGCTCAATTCGCTAAAGGCCTTGCTCTTTATTTGTATCCCTTTGGAAACTTTTGATAAAGAAGTGTCAAAAGAAGCCCAAAATATGAAAATTCTTGATGCCCAATGTGTCCTTGAACCCTTGATTTGATCTGCAAAAATTGCTGTTAATAAACCTCCATAGCCATAGCATAAAGCTTTGCAAATAGACAAGAAGAACATAAATAGCAAATTATGCACGACAAAAGAGTGGGTTCAATCTCCCCCCATGCATGAGTGAGCACACTTCCTCATGCATGTATGTGTTTATTAGCAAAAAGCAAGTGCTCAAAAATAACTTGATGCATTCCACTTTGGGCTATTAATATCAAAAAGTAACTTGGTCTCTAAGCTTGGCTATTTACATTAAAATTGTAGCAATTTAATTATATGAAACTATGGGCGGGCGACCATCGATGCACACCAAAATCCGACGAGACGACTGCGCATCGCGACCAAAATCCATCACACCCACGCTGTCCTGTGTATTGATCTACTCATCACCAGAAACACAAGACACATTAAATCTCACTTATCTGTCCATCATGTGCAATGCAACCACTACTTTACGCTATCGTGCATGTAGCCAATCACGATCGTGTGACAAATGAGCTTACCATAAACACCATATAAAATATCAAATAATTCAACAATTAATTCCACAATTCACATTTTCATAACATATCGCAGGGTTAAAAAAGAAACTATCCTCAGTTGTGTAAAATAAACAAAAAAAAAGGGTGGCCAACCTCATGCTATAGTGCTACCTCAGTTGGCGAATCGACACAAAATCAACAAGCTTCCTCAGTCTCACCAGCGAATCAGCACTAAACAAACGTGCTTCCTGAATTGGCAAATCAGCACTAAATGAATGTGCTGCGTTAGTTGGAAAATCAGCACCAAAACATGTGGAAGAATTATGGCAGTGCCTCAGTCAACAAATCGGTTTCCTTAAAAGAATCAATGTGAATGTGAGTGGTATGCTAGAATTAAGTGTTGGTAGTGCGGGGTAAGCGATGTTTTAAGAATCCACTATGAATCCTCAATAGAATGATTCTTATAATTCACCAAGTAACGATGATACATAATGCCAGTACGGGTGGTTGTTTGGTCATGGCCAATAATACTTTCAGGTACTCAAATTTCAGAGTCATCCTCCTCGAGGAGAGGAGGATCATCAATAAAAAAGGGTTAACAGGAGTGAGGCCTTTAAAGGGTCTCAATATTAAACTAATGTGGAATGAGTTATGTATCTTCCTGTGAGTGGGAATGCCCAAGCGGAATGCATTTTCATTGATTTTAGGATGCTTGGCAATATTCTTTAAGCATCTTTTCTCTATGCGAAGCCAGACTAGATCATATTCTTTGAATTTCATTGGTTGTTGTTTCTTGTTGGCTTGAGCTGTGTATTTCAATTGTGCTCTCTTAATAGATTCAGTGACTTCAATGAGAACAGTAGCGTGGTCATGAGGAGCTAAAGTGTTCAGTAGCTGGAACATCACTAGTTATGGTGAAGACAGGAATGAAAAGTTTCTTGCCATAGACGATTTCAAAGGGAGCTCAACCAGTAGTCGAATGGGGGGTATTGTTGTAAGAAAATTGAAGTAGAGGTAAATGTTGATCCTAATTAGAGAGTCGATCAATAGTGTAGGATCTAAGAAGATCCATAATAGTATTGTTGGTAGCTTTAGCTACCTGACAACCCATTGCTTTCTGGATGGAAAGCAGATGTATAGTCCATTTTAGAACCTAAGTTCTTGAATAAAGTAACCCAAAAATGATTGCAAAAACGGCCATCTCGGTAAGAGAGAATGACTTTGGGAAAGCCATGGTGAGGAAAGATAGTCTTAATGAATAGCTTGGCAGCTTGAGGGGCACATAAGGTCTTCTTGCAAGGTAAAGTATGTTTGCTTGCTAAATCTATCAACTATTGTACATATCATGTCATTATGAGAGGAAGTAGTCGGCAAACCAGCAATAAAGTCCATTGAATCTCTTCCCATGGACCTTTGGGAATAGGTAGGGGTATTAAAAGACCAAAAGATTTCCCATGATGGCGTTTAATTCTTTGACAAACAATACATTCAGATATAAATTTTATAATGTCATGTTTCATGTTAGGCCAAAAGAAATATTGTTTACACGCAGCTAATGTGGATTGAGTTCCTCTATGTCCCATATATGTAGGAGCATGCATCTTAGTTATGGCTAGCTCTCTAAATGGTTTAGTGATGCAAAAGTCTGTTTTGAAAGAACAAAAATTCATTTGCATAAGAATAATCATTTAGTTACAAAGAATTGTTAGCATGTATGGTATTGCAGGGGAAAAATCATGATCATCAGCATATGAGTCAATCCTCAGTCAATGATGGCATCAAAAGATTACACTTGAATAGCAGACACATTATTTAAATAAGCATGTTTAAGCTCATCAAATGAATTAGAATTGCAAAGAGAACTTTGGTTATCATCAAGAGGTCTGCGACTTAAAGCATCTGCAACTACATTAACGTGGTTTGGTTGATATTGGATCATAGGGTGAAAATTTTAGATAAAAGAAGCCCATTTGATGTGGCAATCTGATATTAAAGATTGGGTCAACAAGTGCTTGATAGCTTGTTGATCCATCTTTATTGGTACCTCATATCCCATGAGATAATTCTTCCATATGTTGAGGGCATGGACACTGTTAAAACCCTAAAGATCTCTCTAGCTAATAACCATGCATAAACATGCATGAACCACACATATACTCATCCACCCAACCACCCCCAAGCCCAAGGTTGCACACATAAATACAATGACATATCACATATCATACCTTACCACCAATAGATATGACTTCACTCTAGCAGCACTTGGCTCTAGCTTGAAATACAAGAGAATAGACAATGCTCTACACAAGAGAACATCCCTTGAGAATGCCCCATGCCCCTATTATATAGGAGGGCCCTCAAGTGACTCTTGACTCTCCATTTCCATGTGTGACCCTTGGTTGCCTGCCCCTAACCTCAACCCAAGGTTAGACCTAACCCTTGCCCCACTAGAGCATGTTCCCATGCTTCCATGTTCACATGCCTAGGGTGGGTTAACCTCCTAGTATATGCACATATAACATGCACATAATATACTTCTCCTCTCTCAAAAAATTGCACTCTTGCACAAATGAAAAGAAGGAAAACTGCGCTGAATGTTCTTAACTGACTCCCAAGTCAACTCCTCAATTTCCATGTCTTTCCACTTAATTTTTACCTCAAGGATTAGGCGACTATAAAGTTTCCTTTCCCAGAATTCAAATACCTTTTTAGGTTCATGTGGAACATAAGACAAATCTTCAACTTCAATGAGTTCTTGAGGAGTAACTGTGTTATCCTCACCTCCCAGCTTCTCTTTCAATCTATTGACATGAAAGACTGGATGAACTCTGACATGTGGAGGTAGTTTTAATTCATACACAACTGTTCCAATCCGATGTATAACTCGGAATGGACCACAATATCTAGGAGTTAATTTTGAGCACTTTCTTGTGACAAAGTCTGAGAATCTTTAGGAACTTTAAAATAAACGAACGCTCCTGGCTCAAAAGAGCGAGGTGAGCGTCTCCTATCAGCATAAAACCGTGCTCTCATTACCCCTCCCATTATTTGGAAGCAAAGATTGGCCATTGCCAACTTCACAAACTAGTGAAAGTTATAGGATCAGGTTGTATCAGGACATACATAAGTCTCTTAAGGCATCTGTTTTACAACAAAGAATGTCAAGCTTACTATTTTTATGCCTATCAAAGTGTTTGTTGACTTGTTCTTTGATGAAGAAATAAGAAATACTTCAATAATGTTTATTTGCAAGTCAAGTAAGGCACTTGACTTTTTGGACAATGGTTGGGACATGAGAAAGATAGAAGGCATCATTTCTGTTTTGGAGAAGAAGTCAATAGTTTGCAAGTACATTATTGGCTCTCAAAACTTCACTGCAACTTTTCACTACACTAGATATCATTATGTTAATGGCAACCTTGTTCCATTAGATCAAGATTTGGAGTCAGATCCTGAGAATACACCTCTAGTAATGTAGATATATTTGGAAGGACAATTGCTTACAATGCTGAACACACTATCTAAAATATCTCTTTCTCAAATTAGAGAAGACCTTACATACGAGGAGATTGAACAATTGCCAAAAGATTTATACATTTACAATGGATACTAAAAAGGTAAACCATTTATATTTACATTCACCATTTAGTATGCTGTGCAGAACATTATGTAAGATACCACTAACAAAACCCTTTTTTTATAGGTGCCAAGGCGAAAAGAGAAAATGACTTTCTGCAAAGAATCTGTCTCTCATACTATTCACTTGATTAGTCATTGAATGATGACAATCAAAACATTGTAACTCCAAAAGCAATTTAATATATGAAAGATTTTTTCCTTACATATCAATGTCAGGTCTCTTACAAAATTAATGTTAATGTTACAAATGTAAATAAAAGTCTAATGATGTTAACGTTAATCAGAAGACTCTGGGACATGGAAGCAACGCTGTGATTGAGAACTCGATTGTGCTTTTGGGACTGAGGGGTGGCCTTTGATTTTGGTCCTCTTGCAGTCTTTCCATTTCTTCCCATAGTCTTTCTTCTCTTCCCCTCTCCGCCTGCATCTCGACTTGCCTCGTGGTTCCACCCATTCATCCACCTCAGCTTGCAACCTGTCATAATCATTGAGGGCAGCTAGCGCATGCTATTGTAGCGGGAATTACAGACCCAGACACATTGCATCCATATGGAAAATATGTCTAATAAGGACAAGAAAAAGCCGGTCGGAACTGTTGCCTCCAACGGTGCAGATGCCAAAAATAGATCTCTCGACAAATGAAGAGGAAGAAGAGGAAAAGGAAGACGAAGAAGGAAGATCACTGAAGAAGATCAAGCCCACCTCATCTAGACCACCTTCTCCTAACCTTAACTCTTAATCGACGCCACAACTGATGGCGCTCTCTCGTTGACTGATTCCAAGCGCATTGTCGCTTTTCTTTATTAATCAATTGTATTGCGCGTGTCAATGATGAGGACTTGAATGTGTCTTTTTGTTTTTCTTTATGAATCAATTTCCTATAAGTCCATTGATGTAACTCTAAAAGACTATTGGCTCGATTCTTGCCTCCACGATATCTAGTGTGCTTAAAGTAACCTGTTCTTGCCATGTAATGTGACTTCTCCATGCCTTGAGTTGACCATATTGACAATTAACCGTATGTCTGCGAAATATGGTATATAATTATATAGTATATTCTGCAATCAATGACAAAATAGGAAAAAATCAGATGGATGTATTAGTTGGTCCGTATTGGGGTTGCAGTAGTTTTTAAGGTTCTTACCATGTAATGAGTTACATGCTGATCACTCCATCCTACAATGAATGCCTTCCTCCAAGTCTCTAATATGTTTTCAAATAATTTTATCTCACTATTGCTCTCTAGCTCTTTTTCTCCATGAATGCAAAGATCTTGTCAAGTGAAATCCACACATCTGCCTTTCGATTCTAGATTGAACCTTCCTTTCCAATGTCCTTGACTGCATTATGTAGATCTTTCCATTGATTAAACATCTTTCGCTTGTTTTTATCTTGACAGTCTTTGAGGCAGTATGACAAAAATGTTTTAGCTTTCACACCACCTATATTGATGGTTTTTTTGGTACTTTGCTACCCCCTTGTGACCGCTTGTCGTCCTCCTCAATTTTAATATGCCCCCCATGCAAGCCAATGTCTGATAGCACTTTTTCTATTGCTTTGATTTCTTTTAAAGATTCTTTTTTAGGCTTTAACATCTATGCAAAACATATGTACAAATACACCAGCTTCTCTACAATTCTACATAGTGTATGCAATGTGCATATGTGCACTCTGGATAGAGGAATATCAAGCACTGCTTTGAAATCTTTATCTTTTAAATGCCTATTAGGAGCTTTGTTCCATAGTACATGATCTAAAGTCTTGGCACTTGACATGCAATATAGAAATGGACTCTTTGCATTTGCACCTGATGTAAAATCTTGGCACTTGACATGCAATATAGACATGGACTCTTTGCATTTGCACCTTTGCTTATGTTATACATGCATTTTAGAGTTTTCAAATCACCTGCCATGTGCCATTCCACTTTATAGTCACCTAACCTAGGCACATGAAGGGCCCTTCCATTTCTTTGCTCACTAATTAGGGATGGAATTGTAGTTTGATGAAACACCCAATGCAAAATTTCAAAGTCTTCTTTATCCACGCGTGTCATTAGGAAGAAGCTCATGTTTAAATTATTTCAATGTAATACACAGTCATAGTCAATGATAAAGAAGATACCTCAAAAGATCCAAGTGGCAATATGTTATTCTCCGATTGAACACTGAAATATCTTGTAGCATCAATGTGTCTAAGGCCCTCTTTATTAGAGTGATAGAGTAACCCTCTCCATTTTTCTGTTCTTTAAAATCTCACACTCATCCAATTTCAAAACAAAATTTAGGACTCCTTCACATTCTTCTTGACTAATCTCAAAGAACTGAACTCCATACCTTTGCAAAGCTTCAAGATCAAATAAAATATTGTTGTGCTGGTTAAAGAGTACCTCTCTGTCTTTAGCAACGAATGTTGCTTCAATATGTACTGGTGAACCAAGCTTCTCAAACACCTCTGAGAGTTCACATGTTGGCGTGTAGAATTTACTTGCATTGGTTTTGGAAGTAACGAACCTTTATGCTTCTTACTTTGAAATTTCTTTGCTAGTGCCTTAAACAGTATACTATATACTTTTTGAGAGATGCCAGTCTCATCTAGCATTGCTTGCACCTGAGTTACATCAAGCTAGTTCTTGTTTATAAAAGAAGACACATGCTTCTCATTGATTTTTTGAAACTTTTTTTGATACAATATATCTTCAACTATTTCTTTTGGTACCAAATAACTGTAATGCACTCCAGCTTTGAAATGTACCTTGGACTCTGGATGAAGTAAAGATCTAAAAATAGAATAACATCAAATCTGATTACTTATGTCTAGTTTCAAACAAAGAACCTAATCTAAAAAGAGAAATATACATGAAATAAGAGTTAACATTACCTTTACAACCTGTACTCGCTTCTTCATCCCTCCACTTCCAACTTTAATTTTCTCTATGTTGCAAAGTTGCCTTCTTCTTTTATACACGGCCCTAGTGCTGTGTCCTTTCTCCTTAAAGCATCAATCTTTTTCTCCAAGTCTTGAATTGTTTCTTTGTTTGCCATAAGCTTCTCTGCATACAACCCATTTAGTTTTTTTATTTTAGTGTTCTCTATCTGTAGAAAATTTCTCTGCAACGATCACTTTTGTTTCCAAGTGTTGGGAATAACCCAACAAACCTTGTCTACCATCACCCGTGAAATGTAGTAGGTTTGTAATGTTGTAAAATGGAGGTGGTGCATTTGTAAATGGATCCTTGGGATACATTGACCCATCGGTCCACAAGTCCAAATGATGCTCTCCATTATTCCTCCTTTGCTCTTTTTGCTCATAACATAAAAAAATTCTCTTATTTCGTTTCTTCAAAGGCTGGTACTTAGATTGTATGTCCACATGAAGATGGTATCATATGTTCTTTTACATGCACCATTTCTACTATTGTTATTGAGAATTTGAGTGTCTCCATGTGTTGTTGAAGGTGGATTAATTGGAATCCCCAAATTTAGATTAATGTTCTTATTTGCAAAGCTAGTATTTTCTATCATCATAAAACACATTAAAGAATTGAAACAAGAATTAACTCGATTAGAAAGGACGTTTTTTTTAAAGTTCCAGTAGGAAAACCCCCATGGTCGAGATGATGATTAAAGCTTTCCTCGAATCTATTAAATGCATAACTACCTCAAATCTGTGAAATCTTGGTTATTCTGACAAGTTTTACGTGCATCCAACAACAAAGAATGCCGCCTCATGATGAAACCTCATTGAAAGAATATGTATATTTTAATATATTTAAACTTACTATTATAATAGTGAAAAAATGAGCCGAATTGCAAATTTGGATATGTTGTAAACCTTTTTTATTTTCTCTCTCTAAGCTGAGTTAACACTTCTTACAAGGCCCAAAATTGAGTCCACATTTCTCCTAATGCCCAAGAGGATTGTCGATTTTGAGTTGTCGCCTTGTGGTAGGTCAAATTGAGTAGCCTTTTGAAGAGCGAACCATCTGGGCAATAGATTGAAACTCTTTCTCCGCGTCGTAAGCAAAAGAAATTGTTTTATAGAGCGAAGAGGTATTCAAAGAGTTGATTTTTGCTTGTATACCATGTTGAAGACCATCTTCGTTATCTGCGTTGAAGTGAATCTTCAGGCACATCTTCAAGCATGCGGAGTAAGAGGCATTGCCAAAAACACTCATCAGTATATTGACTATTGTTTTCACCTTCAATCTAGGAGAAATTTGACCATGTGCGGTGCGTGTGAAGATGAAATTGAGGTGGTCAGAATGATTCTTTGACCTTCTCTTGGAATGAGGCCCAAGTGGTAGGGTGATCAATGCTATTGCTTGTGGAGCACGTTCTTCCATAAAGCAGCTTTATGATTCATGTGGTTGGTGGCACACTTGATTTTGTCACGCTTAATTTTTTTTTCTTCAACAAAGTAGTCATCAAATTGACTCAGCCATGACAAATCAACCCATGACAAAAGAAATTTTCCATCTTTGTTGCGACCATCAAAGTGAGATAAAGTAAAGGAGCGATGACTTCTCTTTTATTTTTTGCGGGTTTGTTGAGCGTCAAACATGGCTTGCAAAATTTTAGAAATTTGGTCATTCCTTAGAAATTTGGTCATTCCTTAGCGTCTGAGTACCACAGTCACTTGTCACGGTTTTGTAATTGGCATTTAGCATCTTGAAGTTGTTGTTACAACAAATAGTTTTTTTGTTCCAAAGTAGCATCACGCAAAGGGGTATCCATGTTGGAGTTGTGTTGTAATGAGTTGTTGCTTGATGACGGCATGATGAAGTAAAGAAAATTAAAAGCAAAAAGCTTTTTAATTAAAGGCTTTAGATATCACACTTGAGCCTTGACGAGCCTTCTTTGGAAGAGGAAAGATGGTGGGAAACGACTCTTGTGACTATGGAGAAGAGCCCTTAATTCTCTAGATTGAATCCCAACCCACCATTATAGAAATGCTAGATTGCAGACGAAACCCTTCAAGATGGGTATACAATATGATATTTTGGACGAGCCAAGTTCATCCATATGTCAGATCATTGTATGGTGCAGCAGATGAGGAGCAGGGTTGCAAGTAAAGGCCCATGCAAGAAGCGCATGCGGCTGTTTGAGAGAGCAAAGTTTTATTTTTTGGGTTTTTTTCTTCAAAATCCATATGCTACGCTGACTGTGGGGTGAGGAGCCTCTCCTATCCCGTTCATTGTAGTGCTCCCTCATTTGGCGGTCAGACATGCATCATCTGTTGGCAGGTTGCATCAAATAATTCCACAATTCACATTTCCATAGCAAAAACCAAATCTTGACAAACTATGATGTGTTGTTAATTTTATAGAATTATGATGTTAAGCCTTGGATAAAGTCTTGAAGGTCTTATGTTGATTGAACTTGCTCAAATTTTCTCTTCCTTGTAATCGTTGATGCTGATTTTTTTAAAGATTTGCACTTCAAATAGACCCTCTAGTAAGATTTGATTATGGGGCTTTATTGATTTACGATTATGGGGCTTTATTGATTTAGTAAGCTTTGACAAAGCTAAGGTTTATATGTCTTATAGAAGGTGAGAATTCTTGGGATGTAAAGCTTGGAAGTTTTTAAAGCTTTTTACACTATAAAGCTTTAGAGTGTAGCCTTAGAAAGGATAGGTTTGAAATAATAAAGCTTGTGAAACCTTTTTTTAAAAAGTATAAAGGTTTTGAATACTAAAGCTTAAAGCTTTTAAACCATAAGGTTTAAAGCCTTTAGGGTTTTAAATAATAAAGTTTATGATGTGAGTTGTTAAGCTTATATTATAAACTTTGTAACATGTTGCATTAATATTAAAGCTTTTAGCTTTTGAAAGAAATGGCTAGCTAGGTGGCCGACACATAGTGAGAAGAAAGGAGGCCTGTTGATGCTGGGTACACTAAAGTGGGAAGGGCTATTTGGAGAAAGTATTAAAGTATCTTTAAGGTACACTTACTTCTAATTATGATACCATGTATCGATTATTCTCATCTAATTTTGAGCCATTTTAGCAATAGAGTTTACCTTTATCACATTAAGAGTTAACCTTCAAAAGATTAGGCATTTATTGAGTCTCAATCACAAATACTTAACACTTAAGTAATGCATAATATCACTCTCTCATAAACTTGAAAAGTTTGTAAATACTCTCTCTCTCTCTCTCTCTCTCTCAAGATTAACTCTTTTTTGGATTAAATATTTAAGCAATCTACATTAAAGCTTATATCTAAAAGAGTTAACCTTAAACCAATCCCAAAACTCATTCGTTCTCAATTTTGAGCTCCAAGTTATCCCCTTATCACTTTAAAGTAAACCTTGTAATATAATCATGATGATTTTAACCTAAATTACACATATTTTTAATCGTGTAATGAACAGGTAAATTAGAAAAAGTAGAATACAAACTATTGATGTGTGTGAGATCTTATACTTACAATTTGTGATTAAAAAAAAAAGCTATAAAGAAGCACATCAAGTGACATCATAATACTTCTTCAATTATTGCAGAGGAAAAAAAAGGGAAATCATGGTAACCGACAGAGTGAGATGATTTTTGGAGGGAGGGGTAGAGAGAAGGTATTTCGTTCCAAAGAGGAAGGTTTTGTGGGGGAGAGAGGGAGAAAGAGAGAGATTGATTTTGTATTTTTCCATCAAAGATAAAAAGAGGCTATTTGAAAAATTTTCAATAAGAAAGGTTGAAAAACGTAACAAGAGGATTTTTGGAGGGAGGGGTAGAGAGAAGGGATTTCATTCCAAAGAGAGGTTTTGTGGGGGAGAGAGGGAGAGATGGATTTTGTATTTTTCCATCAAAGATAAAAAGAGACGGTTTGAAAAACTTTCAATAAGAAAGGTTGAAAAACATAACAACTAGAAAATGTGGGTTTGAATCCTTGTTGCTAGACTTGAATGCCACTGGCCCCAAGTTGGCTCCTCAGCTTCCAAACGAATAGTCCGATTCGCTCTATTCCAAACACGTCCCATAATAAAAACCTAACGACAACCTTACCAATCTAAGGCTTCGTTAGTGGCATCTAGCACTAACTAATTAATCCACCCCTATTGTCAAATTAATTATTTGAGAGAAAGGAGCAAATATATTTTTACATGGGTAGCATAAGAGAGATTAACTTGAAAGCGGAGATTAACTTGAAAGCAGAGATGTTTTTGTGGAGAGTATGTATCTAAAAAATAACAGGAAAAAATTCCCTACATTGCTATTATCTATTAGTATGTGTGCTAGTATGTGCTGTTACTGTTTTTGACCCTTGGTATTGTCGTTTCACTTCTTATTAATGTCTTTTATATACGGCAGCATTGTGTGGGTTGAGTATTAGGTATAATTATACTCCTAAAAAAAAAGCGATTGAGAGTCAATTGATATTTTTTTGTCATTTATTTTCCTTTTCACTCTTCCTTCAACTAACACAAGCCAAAAGTCAACTATGGAGGGAGATAGCTTGGAAAACATTGATGATGATCGTGCCATTGGAGATGATGATCGTGCTATTGGATATGATGATATTGCCTCTCATAGTGATGATTCCAGTAGTGGAATAGATCTCTTTGTAGATTTGGATATAGGCATGGACATTCAGATAGATACTTTAGCAGAGTTGACCTCATTGAAGATGAGGCTGAACTCTAGTTCTTTCATTGTACTTTTATTATGGCTATGGTCTTCCTTTTGGTTGTTTGTTATTGGTAATTGATTGATTGAGATTACATGTATAGATTCATGGCTTTTTGAGATTACATGTATAGATTTATTGTGATATGTTGCTTTTCGTGGCATTACTTAATCATTCACCTTTGGACTGCTTTTCATGGAGGTTCAAGATTTAAAAAAAAAGCTTTACTTTGATGAAAAGATGTGGGGATTGAATCATTGTCCTTTGGATTGTTTTTCATGGCATTACTTGATATACCTAAGCCTTTGCATGTATCCATCCCTTTCACCACATTACTCGATTTATACCTATTTCTTTTCTCTATCCTTAGCATATTTTTCCTTGCAACCCAAATATGCTTTCTAGAGATCCATTTATATATAAATGCACCAAAAAATCGTGCATATTATCAAAATCTATCCTTAGTATATTTTTTCCTTGCAACCCAAATATGCTTTCTAGAGATTCATTTGTATATAAATGCACCAAAAAATCATGCATATTATCAAAATCTTGTGCATATAGTTCAACAAATGATATTTTTGGGGATTGAAGATTCTATTTTTCTTTGCAAGGTCTCAATTGCAACTGCATAGGAAATTGTTGCAGACTGCATCTATAAGCATGTCTATACTCGCGTCTAATTTCAAAAGCACTAGACATGCTTATAGACGCATTTATAGATGCTAGTATAGACGTAGCTATAACTTACGCATCTCTAATAGCGTCTAATTTCAAACGAACTAGATGCACTTATAGACGTGTTTATAGACGCGAGTATAGACACACCTGTAGCTTGCGCGTCTAAAAAAACACAAGTTTTGTAGAGCATGCAGTTATTATTATTATTATTTTTTAACCTGAAAAAAAGCATCTTTGCTTTCGTCTCTACGCAGATCATTATATTTCACAAGGAGTTCTCAAAAGATAATGCAAAATTCCCTTTATTAGCATTCAAAGTACTATCCAGGTCTTGTGGTGGAAACAAAGTGCCTTTAAATGCTGAGAAGGTGGTGCTTGTCGAGAAACAGTTTGCACTGCGGGTGTTTGGTCAAGGGTATGGTTCCCAAGCACTAAGATGCCCCTACTACCTGTCATATACAACGCATGCTATTGTAGCGGGAATTACAGACCCAGACACATTGCATCCATATGGAAAAAGTTATCTAATAAGGACAAGAAAAAGCTGATCGGAACTGTTGCCTCCAACGGTGCAGATGCCAAAAATAGATCTCCTGACAAATGAAGAGGAAGAAGAGGAAAAGGAAGACGAAGAAAGAAGATCACTGAAGAAGATCAAGCCCACCTCATCTACACCACCTTCTCCTAACCTTGACTCTTGAGCGACGCCACAATTGATGGCGCTCTCTCGTTGTGTGACTGATTCCAAGTGCATTGTCGCTTTTCTTTATTAATCAATTGTATTGCACGTGTCAATGATGAGAGGACTTGAATGTGTCTTTTTGTTTTGCTTTGTGAATCAATTTCCTGTAAGTCCATTGATGTAACTCTAAAAGACTATTGGCTCGATTCTTGCCTCCACGATGTCTAGTGTGCTTAAAGTAACCTGTTCTTGCCATGTAATGTGACTTCTCCATGCCTTGAGTTGACCATATTGACAATGAACCGTATGTCTTTGGGAAATTTGGTGTATAATTATATAGTATATGCTGCAATCAATGACAAAATAGGAAAAAATCAGATGGATGTATTAGTTGGTCTCATAGTATTGAGGTTGCAGCAGTTTTTAAGGTTCTTACCATGTAATTATTTACATGTTGATCACTCCATCCTACAATGAATGCCTTCCTCCAAGTCTCTAATATGTTTTCAAATAATTTTATCTCACTATTGCTCTCTAGCTCTTTTTCTCCATGAATGCAAAGATCTTGTCAAGTGAAACCACACATCTGCCTTCTGATTCTGGATTGAACCTTCCTTTCCAATTTCCTTGACTGCATTATGTAGATCTTTCCATTGATTAAACATCTTTTGCTTGTTTTTATCTCGACACTCTTTGAGGCAGTATGACAAAAATCTTTTAGCTTTCACACCACCTATTGATGGTTTTTTTGGTACTTTGCTACCCCCTTGTGACCGCTTGTCGTCCTCCTCAATTTTAATATGCCCCCCATGCAAGCCAATGTCTGATAGCACTTTTTCTATTGCTTTGATTTCTTTTAAAGATTCTTTTTTAGGCTTTAACGTCCATGCAAAGCATATGTACAAATACACCAGCTTCTCTAAAATTCTACATAGTGCATGCAATGTGCATATGTGCACGTTGGATAGAGGAATATCAAGTACTGCTTTGAAATCTTTATCTTTTAAATGCCTATTAGGAGCTTTGTTCCATAGTACATGATCTAAAGTCTTGGCACTTGACATGCAATATAGACATGGACTCTTTGCATTTGCACCTTTGCTTATGTTATACATGCATTTTAGAGTCTTCAAATCACCTGCCATGTGCCATTCCACTTTATAGTCACCAAACCCAGGCACATGAAGGGCCCTTCCATTTCTTTGCTCACTAATCAGTGATGGAATTGTAGTTTAATGAAACACCCAATGCAAAATTTCAAAGTCTTCTTTATCCACCTGTGTCATTAGGAAGAAGCTCATGTTTAATACAAGTTTCGTGTTTAAATTATTTCAATGTAATACACAGTCATATTCAATGATAAAGAAGATACCTCAAAAGATCCAAGTGGCAATATGTTATTCTCCGATTGAACAATGAAATATCTTGTAGCATCAATGTGTCTAAGGCCCTGTTTATTAGAGTGATAGTAACCCTCTCCATTTTTTTGTTCTTTAAAATCTCACACTCATCCAGTTTCAAAACAAATTTTAGAACTCCTTTACATTCTTCTTGACTAATCTCAAAGAACTGAACTCCATACCTTTGCAAAGCTTCAAGATCAAAGAAAATATTGTTGTGCTGGTTAAAGAGTACCTCTCTATCTTTAGCAACGAATGTTGCTTCAATATGTACTGGTGTACCAAGCTTCTTAAACACCTCTGAGTTCACATGTTGGCGTGTAGAATTTACTTGCATTGGTTTTGGAAGTAACGAACATTTATGCTTCTTACTTTGAAATTTCTCTGCTAGTGTCCTGAACAGTATACGATATACTTTTTGAGAGATGCCAGTCTCATCCCAGCATTGCTTGCACCTGATTTGCATCAAGCTAGTTCTTGTTCATAAAAGAAGACACATGCTTCTCATTGATTTTTTGAAACTTTTTTTGATACAACATCTCTTCCACTATTTCTTTTGGTACCAAATGACTGTAATGCACTCCAGCTTTAGAATGTACCTTGGACTCTAGATGAAGTAAAGATCTAAAAATAGAATAACATCAAATCTGATTACTTATGTCTAGTTTCAAACAAAGAACCTAATCTAAAAAGAGAAATATATATGAAACAAGAGTTAACATTACCTTTACAACCTGTACTCGCTTCTTCATCCCTCCACTTCCAACTTTCATTTTCTCTATGTTGCAAAGTTGCCTTCTTCTTTTACATGGCCCTAGTGCTGTGTCCTTTCTCCTTAAAGCATCAATCTTTTTCTCCAAGTTTTGAATTGTTTCTTTGTTTGCCATAAGCTTCTCTGCATACAACCCATTTAGTTTTTTTATTTCAGTGTTCTCTATCTGTAGAAAATTCCTTTGCTCTTCTGCAACCATCACTTTTGTTTCCAAGTGTTGGGCATAACCCAGTAAACCTTGTCTACCATCACCTGTGAAATGTAGTAGGTTTGTGCTTTAGAGTGTAGCCTTAGAAAGGATAGGTTTGAAATAATAAAGCTTGTGAAACCTTTTTTTTAAAAGTATAAAGGTTTTGAATACTAATGCTTAAAGCTTTTAAACCATAAGGTTTAAAGTCTTTAGGGTTTTAAATAATAAAGCTTATGATGTGAGGTGTTAAGCTTATATTATAAACTTTGTAACATGTAGCATTAATATTAAAGCTTTTAGCTTTTGAATAAAGAAATGGCTAGCTAGGCGGCCGACACATAGTGAGAAGAAAGGAGGCGTGTTGATGCTTCGTACACTAAAGTGGGAAGGGCTATTTTGAGAAAGTTTTAAAGTATCTTTAAGGTACACTTACTTCTAATTATGATACCATGTATCGATTATTCTCATCTAATTTTGAGCCATTTTAGAAGGGAGTTTTACTTTATCACATTAAGAGTTAACCTTCAAAAGATTAGGCATTTATTGAGTCTCAATCACAAATACTTAACGCTTAAGTAATGCATAATATCACTCTCTCATAAACTTGAAAAGGTTGTAAATACTCTCTCTCTCTCTCTCTCTCTCTCTCTCTCTCTCTCTCTCTCTCTCTCTCTCTCTCTCTCGATTAACTCTTTTTTGAATTAAATATT
>NC_141104.1:20844040-20849040 GCF_041138505.1 Cibotium barometz
AGTGTGTACATGTGTATGTGTGTGTGTGTGTGTGTGTGTGAGAGAGAGAGAGAGAGAGAGAGAGAGAGAGTATATGCATTCATGTCCAGGAATATTGTGGAAGAGATTTCGAGAAGAAATGATAGAAGATTTTCTATACCAATTATCGAGAAGCAGGGGTCAGTTTATTGGTATTGAACAATTAGCTGAAACTCATGCACTACTACATTTAGAAGAAATTCTTCGTGCTCAGAGACGGACAGTGGCAGATTTTGAAGGAATGCCTGAACTAAACAAAACTAATCTGGAAGTCTTGGGTGAAAATAGATTGCTTTTGGAAGAGAGATCTTTTGATACTGTACAACAACCTAACCTGTCAAGTGCTATGGAGTCAACATTAACAGATAGCCAGCATGCTGCTTTCGATGCTGTAATGCATGCAATTGCGACAGATGCAGGTGACATTTTTTTCCTAGATGGTCCAGGGGGATTGGGCAAGACCTATTTGTATAATTGCTTGCTTGCGTGTGTACGTGGAGACAAGGGTATGTTGCTTTGGCCATTGCATCATCAGGTATTGCTTCTCTACTCTTGGCGAATGAACGTACTGCACATTCTAGATTCAAGATACCTCTGGAGCTAAACAATTCTTCAACTTGCAAAATCCCTGTATATGGATAACTTGCTGAGGTTTTGAGGGTTTTTAGCTCATTATTTGGGATGAGGCTCCAATGATTCATTGTTATGCTTTTGAAGCATTGGATAGGAGCTTACAAGATGTATTATTCTCAAATAAGCCATTTGGTGGAAAGGTTGTATTAATGGGGGGAGATTTTAGACAAATCTTGCCTGTTATTATGAAGGGAAGACGTGAGGATATTGTTAATGCAGCATTGTGTCGTTCCTTTCTATGGAACTCTATCAAAGTTCTAAAGTTAACTGGAAATATGCATATTCAATCAAGCAATACTAATGGATGCAATGAGTTTAAATAGGGGGTCATGAATATTGGGAATGGAGTGGATTGTAGCGATGATAATACGATGGTGACACTACCAAGTAATATGGTCTTGCAAAGATCGACTCTTAAAGACTTGGTACATTGGGTATACTCTGAATTGGCTATCACTACGACATATGCTTCATACTTTAGTGAGCATGCTATTCTTGCTCCGATAAACAGTCAAGTGGATATTGTGAATAAGACAGCTTTGGATGCAATGCCTGGTGAGCCTAAGCAATATTTCAGTGCAGATTCAATTCTTGAAAATGATAAAAATTCATTCCTATATTCCACATAATTTTTGAGCACAATCGACCTTTGGGGTGGATATCCACCTCACTGCTTGGTTTTAAAGTTAGAAGCTCCTGTTATTTTGCTTTGTAACTTGGATCCAAGACGTGGACTTTGTAATGGTACACGGATGATATGTAAGGCCTTTCACTCTAAAGTCTTGGAGACTGAAATCATCATTGGTACTAAAGTTGGTGAAAGAGTATTTCTTCCACGGATTACCTTTATATGCAGCAGTAGCGAGGCCCAACTACCATTCACCAAGCGGAGACAGTTTCCCGTGCGGCTAGCATTTGGCATGTCAATAAACAAATCACAAGGCCAAACCCTAAATGTCTTGGGGTTGTATTTGGTGACTCCAGTGTTTACTCATGGGCAATTGTATGTCGCGTTATCACGAGCATGCTCTCCTCATGTTGTGAAGGTGTTACTTGAGAATAACGCTAATGTGGAGTGTTCATTTGATGATCTTCAAAGTTATACACCTACAACAAACAATATTGTTTATAAGGAGATCTTGATGACTTCAGAGTGACAAGTCAGGTTTCTTATTTAAGTTCTGCAATTTGCTTAATTTTGTTGTGATTTCTTTTTTTATAAATATTTGTCCATGGTAAAAGTACCTATTTTTGTTGTTTATGTTTTGACAGACATGTCTAAGATTACCTTTACATTGGACATGCCTTTGTCAAGGATAGTAGGTGAGTTATTCTCTATATTTGCATAACTTTTATTGATTACAAAGTATGAAACATGACATTCTATACTGATGTCTATCTGTACAAAGCCACCGCTATGGTCGGCTCCTATTACTATTGGTCACGTAGAAGGGATTATGATTGATGCTTATAGGGATGGGTAAGTATAAGTGTAATTGTTAGGCATTGTATAAATATTTTTTGAACCTATATATAAATAATTGTATAATCTATTTGTTATGCTTTGATTTTAGGATATTGCATGACATTGATACGTTTATGGTAAGAATTATTGACGAAGGCATCGAGATGTACGGGACCGGTGTTCCTGATGAGGAGTGGGGTGTCTATTTGTTTTGGAGAGAGATGGACAGATGCTTTGCATCATTTGAGGGGTATTCAGTACCCGATGACTGGTTGTTTGTTACATCCATCATGACCATTGGTATTCGTTATGGGTTTTATACTAGAGCTCCTCATGTACCATCCACTCGATGTTCTATTGTACGAGATAATTTTGATTATGTTTTTCTATTATAAGATTTTTTGAGATTTTATGTGTCGTTATATGCAAGTCCTTTTGAGATTTGATTTATCGTTGTTTCATTTGTGCAGGTCCTTTGCATTCATCGATAGTAGAGTATGTGCGGGATGGATCACCGCTTTACAATAGAGAGCGTATTGTGAGGAGACAAATGAATAATCCTTCTCATAAGAGAAGAATTCAATTTGTTGATTCTGACATTACTGATTGAGAATACGTATTTTGTGGTGCATTTAGAGAATATGTAATATTGGTCCTTTTTTGCATCTTCGTATGCTACATTACTATGATATTTTTGTTTTCGCTATAAATCTACGAGACATGGATGTTATTTTGAGATATGTATATATGAAGTCACTTGAAATAATGTATTGTGTTTACTTAAAACATGACCTAAATTGGAGAAACTGAGCCTATTTTTTCTGGAACTCTACCTGCCCCCACAGCAACGCGCGGGTCCAATACTAGTATGTGTAAAGCACTCACTATATTTGTCAAGATTTTGTCAACAAATAAAGTTCAAAAAGTGTGATTTTTCACGGCAGCGGGCACTTGCCCAAGTAGCTCAGCTCATCATGACCCATCCTAATCAAGAGGTTCGTGGGTTCGAGCCTTGGCATCGTAGGGTTGTGTGTGTGAGTGGCGTAGCTTCTAGCTCGGCTACATCCCATCTAAAACAACCAACCCCAAATTCGTTTACTTTTAAGGTGAAATTGGGTAAGTGTTGATGGTCCAGGTTTAATTCAATTAAAATTGGTCATCCAATGGAGGGGTCAATCAAAAGAGGTACGTTTCCACCAGCTCTTTTCTTCTTCATCATAATTGCGTCCGGACCATCTTTGTAAGCAGATCGCGCGAAGCTATGGCTATGGCGGCCCTGAGCTGCGGTGTTACCGGAGAGGTCATGTCTCACTTGTCTTCTCAGGCCTCTTCTGCGGCGTGCCCATCCAGTGCCGACCTTCAGGCCCGCGGCTTTTCTTTCCGCAGTGTTAACGTCCGATCTCTGAGGGCGCAGAGGATGCATGGCCTTGAGGTTCATGCTGCCATTGCCAGCTCTGAAGCTGTTTCAGAAAAGAAAACCATTACAGAAGACGCCTACAGCTCCCTCAGCCAAGTCTGTGCTGTGCTTGGCACTCAGTGGGGAGACGAAGGCAAGGGGAAACTCGTCGACATCCTCGCTGAACGCTACGACATCGTGGCTAGATGCCAGGTTAGAAGCTCATCCTTTAGGGTTTCTGATGCATGTATGTATATATACGTGTGGGTATGTATACACGTATGATGAGGAAAATCTTTGAACAAAATTGTTAAGATGGGGTTTCTGTTGTCAAAGAGCATTGTTAATGTGGTTCCCTGGTGTTACATGCATCGTTATGTAGGGTTTTGAATGTTAACCTCTCTGTTTTGGGCTTCTTCTTGAACCCTGTCAGGGTTTTGTAATTGCTTTTCATCAAATGTTCGCATGATCTTACTTACATTTTTTGGGCCGTTTTCCTATTAGTTTCTGGATGGTTTCCTTCCAAGTCATACTTGCATGATCATACTTCCACTTTTTGGGATATTTTCCTATTAGTTTCTGGATGGTTTCCTTCCGAGTCATTGCAAGGCATGTTTCTCTTTCTTACAGTAATTGCATCATCAGAGGACCAAGTTTACAGATCTCTGCACCCCATCTTTGTCCTTTTCTCTCGAATTTGAGTAGATTTTTTAGTTTTGGACTCAACGATGGTGTGGTCAGCAATGATAAACACGATGAATGGGCTATGAGTATCGTTTTTGTCAGAGATACATTTGTAGGCATCCAGATGGTGTAGGCTGATGGGATAGAGGATTAGGGTTGTCTTGCATTAAATAGCTTCTTGTAGAGCTAGGGTTGTTGACATGGATTTACTGCCTAATCACTGTAGCAGGATCATTTCTTAGGACAAGTCCCTTCTGGGAGGGGGGCGGGGGGAGATCAAACTTTCCTTTCTGGGGTTGGGATTGAGCCTTTTTAGATGATTGCATGATAGGGAGAATCTCTTTCAATTTTGGTATGGTCTCTTTTTTTCAATGATTGCATGATCAGGGAGGGTCAACTGGTTTTTGTTTCTTGCAAAGTGATCAAGTGCTGCTTTTTGTTGCAAGGCTCCGGTGATTGTACATTGTGGAAGGATCAATATTGTTTTCATTTTTGCTACGATTAAAATCATGTTTATTCAAAGTTTTGTATGATTAGAGAGGTCTTGGCTTTTAACCAGCCAGGTTTTACTTTTTTTAAAAATCCGGAATGATTGTATGACCAGGGAGGATCAAATGCAGGTCACACAATCTATAACAATGAGGGAAAGAAATTTGCTCTTCATCTCATACCCTCAGGAATTCTGAATGAAAATGCTATTTGCATTGTTGGCAATGGAGTAGTAGCGCATTTGCCAACCTTCTTTGAGGAGGTAAACAGGCTTGAGTCCAGTGGTGTGGATTGTAAGGGAAGGCTTTTGATTTC
>NC_141104.1:20856540-20861540 GCF_041138505.1 Cibotium barometz
TGGCAGTTGATTACTTGCAGAAGGAGGTGCATACTCCAGGCTTTGTGGTTCCGGATTCAGAGGGGGTGGTTAACAGGTTTCAGAAGGCCTTGCGTGGTCTTCAGCAGGTTTCCAAGACTAGGCTTTGCAGCGTAACAAGTGTTGATCCTTGTGAGCAGTGTGATGGACACCAGATTGGACGGGAGCCTCTTGATGAGGCAGTTGAGCTCATGGTTGTAGATGACTCTTTGGGAGGCAGGATTGCGTATCCTGTGGTTTCTGCGGCATGTGAAGGATCATGGACTCTTTTACACAGGAGGGGGATTGATTGATGGGGTCCGACTCCACGGTTGGAGTGACTCAGATTGGGGTGTAGATCCGGACACGAGGAGATCTACTTCAGGCCCAGGAGCATATTTATGGAGCAGTAAGAGGCAGTCATCTTTTGCCTTGTCATCGACAGAGGCAGAGTACCAGGCTGCTTGTGATGCTGCTTGTGAGGTGGTGAGGATGCAAAGGTTGCATTGTAGGATTGGGCTTCCACTGGAGGAACCCATGGTCATCGAGAGGCACTTTGTTCGTGTGAACAGATCGTTGCTGATGACATCTTGCTAGAGTTCTGTTCGATGGAGGACAAGACGGTGGACCTCTTCACGAAGTCGCTATCTCAGGATTTGCTCAGGCGGCAACCTAGCTCCTTGTGGTTGGTTTCTTAGCCAGGAGCTGAGAGGGGGTGTTAGAAGTCATCTCCTGTCTTTCTGTAGACACCAGGGCCTTTGTTGTGGGTGTGCCCGCCCTTGTAGGTGTTTTCTCATTTTTCCTCACTCGTATTTTTCCCCCATTTTTCCCTATTTTTTTTTGTGGCTTGGGTGACAGTCCCGTGGTGGAAGGAGGACCTTTGAAGCTGGCCGACTTGCATTTGGACATGTGCTGCTGGCTGTTGGGGTGAAGGCATTATGCCCACCCTTATAGTGTGTACTAGCCCATAAGTTGTATAGTACATAGTACACTTAGTACTTTTAATGTACTAAGTGCACTATGTGTACTAGTGCAAATATACATGTGTGATAGGGGAGTCACACACTCATACACTTGATGAGTTGACTTATCCCCACATCTCTCTCTCTCTCTCTCTCTCTCTCTCTCTCTCTCTCTCTCTCTCTCTCCCTTCTTCTCTGTGTATGTGTCTCCCACATGAAACCCTAATTCTCTCGATTCACTGGCTGTTTGTGTTGCTTCAGGTCCACGACCTTTTAGATGAGCTGGCCGACACCCTGCTGTGCTGGCCGATTGGTGATGATGGCTGGTCGTGGAGGTTCAGGCCCTGTCGGGTGCCCTACAGCAGGCCGACTGCTATAGGGGAGCCATATAAAATGGCCCCCAGTCCCTTGCCACATTGTATCATTCCGGGATCTTCTTTGTGTATATAGAGCAGAGGTACACGCCTCTCTCTCTCTCTCTCTCTCTCTCTTGTGCTGTTGTCTTCTGCATTGCGTTTACTCGTGTTCCCAGATCTGGTCATCATCTCCGTTGCGCATTCTGACATATAGATATATATATATATATATATATGTATAAGTATATGTATACATATACATATACATACATACATACATACATACATATATATATATATATATATATATATATATAGTCTTGTGGGTTGACTACCATGGTCCATGAGTATATAACATGCACGTTCCTAAAAGGTGAATTTGGGCATGTTCCTAGATTCATCTAGGTATATAATTCAGCCCTATTAGCGGACATGTAGATTTCACATTGTGAAGTTTTCGTCCGAGTTGCGGCCAGTTGATATTGTGCTAATTCTTTCTATCGTTAGCGTGCATTTGCCCTATCAACTACTTATTTGGTGTGCTAATTCTTTCTATTTACTACTTCCCTTAGTGCTAGGCTTCATTATGGCTGAGTCTGCCTGCATCTCCGAAGGCTTGACAGAAACTCAGTACGAAGGGCTGTGTGAATATATGCTCTTATGTGTGTGTGTGTGTGTGTGTGTGTGTGTGTGTGTGTGGAGTGCGTGTGTGAGAGCATATCTTGATACAGAGTTCTACACCCACAGGCACTGATGACGTTAGTGGGGATGTCGTAGTATCTAGTCCATACTATGCATAATGGAGTTGATAGTTATATAGTCTTGTGGGTTCACTATCATGAGTATATAACATGCACGTTCCTAAAAGGTGAATTTGGGCATGTTCCTGGATTCATCTAGGTATAGAATTCAGTCGTATTAGCGGATATGCAGATTTCACATTGTGAAGTTTTCGTCCGAGTTGCGGCCAGTTGATATTGTGTTGATTCTTTCTATCTTTAGCGGTGCATTTGCCCTATCAACTACTTATTTGCTGTGCTAATTCTTTCTATTTGCTACTTCCGTTAGTGCTAGGCTTCATTATGGCTGAGTTTGCCTTGCATCTCCAGAGGTTTGACAGAAACTTAGTACGAAGGGCTTTGTGTGAATATATGCTCTTATGTGTGTGTGTGTGTGTGGGGAGAGTGCGTGTGTGAGAGCATATCTTGATACAGAATTCTACATCCACTATTGGGCACTGATGACGTTAGTGGGGATGTCGTAGTATCTAGTCCATACTATGCATAATGGAGTTGATAGTTATATAGTCTTGTGGGTTGACTACCATGAGTGTATAACATGCACGTTCCTGAAAGGTGAATTTGGGCATGTTCTTGGATTCATCTAGGTATATAATTCAGCCGTATTAGTGGACATGCAGATTTCACATTGTGAAGTTTTCGTTCGAGTTGTGGCCAGTTGATATTGTGCTAATTCTTTCCATCTTTAGCGGTGCATTGCCCTGTCAACTACTTATTTGCTGTGCTAATTCTTTCTATTTGCTACTTCCCTTAGTGCTAGGCTTCATTATGGTTGAGTTTGCTCTGCATCTCTGGAGGTTTGACAGAAACTCAGTACGAAGGGCTTTGTGTGAATATATGCTCTTATGTGTGTGTGTGCGTGAGAGCATATCTTGATACAGAGTTCTACAGCCACTATTGGGCAGTGACGACGTTAGTGGGGATGTCGTAGTATCTAGTCCATACTATGAATAATGGAGTTGATAGTTATATAGTCTTGTGGGTTGACTACCATGAGTATATAACATTCAATTTCCTCAAAGGTGAATTTGGGCATGCTCCTGGATGCACGTCCTCTTCCACGTCTCTTGGGTAAAGCTTTATATTGGACCTTCATTGCAGAATGTTCCAGAAGAGCAGCAGCCAGAAATGGTTGATGAAGCAGAGGTGATAGAGCCTGAGTAGATTCTTCTAATTTGCTGGAAGCATGGTTCGGGACAACGTCTTCGCCAATTTTATGCAAAGTTCAAAGATCGAGGGACCCATGAAGCCGTTTGGCTAGATGAAGAATTCTTCCTCGAGTATCCACAGTTATTGGCGGACTACATCGAAGCGATAAACCTGCCGCCAAGCTATGCAAGAGGGAATGCCACGTGCACCCATGCACTATGGCACACGGTGACAAACTGGCTCATCAACAGTGCAAGAATCATGCATAGACGTAGTACCTTTTAGGATTTATTTGTCGTATGCCGTGACCCCTTTGCGAGCCCCGTCCGGGACATGTCAGGCATGAGCTACGTAGGTCAATTTCCCAGCCTTAAGAGTGTCAGGTCAGTCCTCTTAACCCACTGTGGAGAATTCAGCAAGTGTTCATCATTTAGGAGCATGCAGAGGTCACCCATAGTAGTAGATGCATCAAGAGCATGTAATTGCACTTCATTTAGAAGGGGACCAGCCCTACGGCCAGCCTCAACAGGTGCCAAGCCTTGCAAGGGGTAGACAATCCCCTCGCCATGCATGTTGGAGGCTGTAGAGCAGTCGGCCAGACCATATTTGGTCTTGGGCTCCAGTCGGCCAGGTTAGGCAGCCCCAAACAGCCAAATAAACCAACCGACCAGCCAACCTGCCAATTCAGCAGCCGACTAACGTTAAAAGCTAGTCGTGAACTTATATGCTGCAGCCGACTGGCATTAAATGCCAGTCGTGGACAATTTCTGCCAGCCAACAGGCTGTAGGGGCAACCAACTTGCTTCCCTGAGGCATATAAAAAGGCAAGGTTCAGCTCATTCCTAGAACATCAGTCAGAAAATCAGAGATTAACATCAGCACTCAAGCATGTATGCTTAGGCTTGTGCCTGTGCATACTTTCAGCCTACTTGTGCTCTCAGTCCAAGGCAAAGAAGCTCAGTCTCTTGAGGAGTTTTCCAGCACACCTTCCCTCAGTCTCAGGCCAGTGTATTACTCTCGAAGATAGCTTCACAGACGCCTAAAGCTTTATGCACAGTTCTGCCCAGCGTTTGGTCGCTTTGTCCTTGAGTTTGGCAGTTAGTGAGTCAGTTTGTCCGCTTAATCTTGTGGACACAGTTCAGCTTGTTTACAGTTCTCCAGAAGAAGAAATAAAGCAAATACTCTTGCTTGCAGGGGGGGCCCATCAGCGGGTAATTCGGGACCCCATCTAGTGTCGTCTCTACTACATCTATTTTCAGATTCATGTATGTTGTTTTAAAGAATTGCTAAAGACTCACAAAACTCAGGTTTAAAGAAAGGCTTCATTGTTTCACACGGTCCTAGCTCAGCGCATGCTACAATATATGCATATATACACACACACACATATATATATATATATATATGCATATATGCACACACACACACACACACACACACACACTTATTATTATTATTATTATTTTTTGGTGAAAACCACTGTTTCATTATAAATGCAATGTGCATTCATAGCTTTCCCAACATGGAGCCGCTACTACCGAAAACTAGAAACAGTGATAAAACACATCCAACTGGGCTGTGGAAAGGTCTCCAAGAAAGTGGGCATCTTGGAGAGAGTGGAGCAAGGAGAATCTGAAAAAGGTGAAGACAACCACCGAAGTGTGCCCAAACAAGTGAGTGTTGCGGGCATGGTATAAACTCCATAAGGCCCAATAACGGCACCACGAAAAAAAATA